>NW_006399852.1:138210-140613 GCF_000299155.1 Elephantulus edwardii | reverse complement strand
GTAAGTATGGCTTAGGATAGGACAGAGTTTTAGATCTATTACCCAGAGGGTGGCTGTGGGTCATAATTGATCAGATGGCACCTAGAAACAATAAAAACCTCAAAGTTTAAATTGAAGCTGAAGAAAAGTAAAACTAGTCCACACAAACCAAAATACGACCATGAGTCATTCCAGTTGAATTTAATAATTGTCTCAAGAACAGGTCTGAGACATTGAACACCAATGATCTAAGATCAGAGGAACTTTGGGAGTATATTCTAAGAGATCATCTATGAAGACAGTAAAAGTTCATTAGAAAGGAGGAGAAGAAAGACAAAAACAAATTGTATATCAGAAGAAACTATGAAAATGTCACTAAGGCATCAAGAAGCTAAAATAAAAAGAAGGGATGCTGAAGTAAAAGACCTGGACACAGGACTTCAGAGGGCAGCTTGAGAAGATATAGCAAAATATTATAATGAAATGTGCAGAAAATTGCAGTCAGAGAATAAAAAGGGAAGAACTCACTTGGCATTTCTCAAGCTGAAAGAACTGAAAAACAAATTCAAATCTCAAGTTGCAATACTGAGAGATATATGGGCATTATGGTGTCTATTAGTTAACATTGAAAAATTTCAGGAAATAGCATAAGAAGAAGAGCTGATGGCAATAAAGAATAGAGGTCAAGCTGCACTGAAGGCAATAGCAAAAATTAAGGCCATAGAAATTGATGAACTACCAATTGACATTTTCAACTAACAGATACAGCCCTGGATATGCTCACCAGTTTATGTCAGGAAATTTGGAGGACAGCTGCCTAGGCAATGGACTGGAAGAGATCCATATTTATTCCAGTCCCAAGAAAGGTGATCCAATAGAATGTGGAAATTATTGAACAATATCACATTGTAAACAAAATATTACCAAAATCATTTTAAAAATTAACTAGGACAGTACATTGATAGGGAACTACCAGAAGTTCAAGATGAGTTTAGAAAAGGCCATGGCACCAGGGACATCATTGCTGATGTCAAAAGGATCTTGACTGAAAACAAAGAACACTAGAAGTATGTCTATTTGTATTTTATAGACTATGGAAAGGCATTTGACTGTGTGGATCATAACAAATTACGGATAACATTGAGAAGAATGGGAACCCCAGAACATTTAATTGTGCTAATCTTCTAAGTGGAATAGCACTGGTCTGTCCATTTAGTGTACAGAGGTAACTCATGGTTGCTGTGATGCTAAACACTGTGACTCTGACATTTCAAATGCTATAATGGTTACTCATGGCAGACAGTGCTTGGTGGAGCTCCCCGATTAAAACAAATTTGGAAGCAAGAGTGGTATCCACTTCTGAAATAGCTTGCCTCTGGAAACTCTATGAACTTGGAGAAATGATGAAAGTTGTACAAATGTTCAGGTCTTTCGTACATAGGGTCGTTATGAATCCTCTACGACTCAATGGCACTTAACAACAACAGTACAGAATATATACCTACACAAAGAAGGTGTTGTCTGAACTGAGCAAAAGAACACTGAAAGGTTTAAGATAAGGAAGAGTGTGTGTCAGGGTTGTATCCTTCATACTTATTCAATCTGTATGCTGGGCAAATAATTCACAAATCTTTACGAAGAAGAATGTGGCATTAAATTTGGAGAAATATTAATAAACAACCTGTATTATGCAGATGACACAGCTTTGTTTGCTGAAAGTGAAGAGGATATAGAATGTTTGCTGCAGAATATCAAAGAATACAGCCTTTAGTATGAATTACATCTCAACATTAAGAAAACAAAGCCCTCACCACAGGGCTAATAGTCAACTTTATGATAAATGGAGAAAGGATTGAAATGGTCAATGATTTCATCTTCATTGAATCAACAATCAACACCCTTGTTACTAGCAGTCAGAAAACCAGGAGAGGTATTACTGCATTTGGCTAGTCTGCTGTCAGGAACCTCTCCAAAAGGCAGAAGGGCAATGATGTCAGTTTGAAGACTAAAAGGTGCCTGCTTCAGTCTATGCATGGTCTTCTCAGTCACCTGCTGTGCATCAGAAAGCTGGACAATGTATAAGGATGACAAGAAGAACTGATGCCTTTGACTTTCAGGGCTGGAGAAGAGTACTAAATATCCCTTTGATTGTCAAAAAGAAAAAAAAAACACACCCATATATCTTGGCGGGGGTGGGGGTGGGGGGAGAAACAGCCAGAATGATGTTTGGAAGCAAAGATAGTGAAGCTTTGTCTGTCATCATTTGGGCATGTAGGTAGGCAAGATTATTTCTTGGAAAGAGACATTGTGTTTGGAAAGATGGAGAGTCAGGAAAGGAGAGAAAAACTCCCAATAAGAAGGGTTGACATGGTGACTTCAGCAATGAGCTCTCATGTGTTAGAGGTGATGAGGATGGCACAAGGT
>NW_006399852.1:131419-136762 GCF_000299155.1 Elephantulus edwardii | reverse complement strand
CTGTTCCAGTCATTTTTGGATAATCTTCAGTAGAATCTTGCTTGCCTGTGAAATCAATGATATTATTCTGTAGTTTCCACACTCAGTTGGGTCGCCCTTCTTTGGGATGGGAACAAATATTGGCACAAGGTAGGACAGGCTATTCATAGGGTCACTATGAGTCATACTCAACTTGAAGACACCTAACAACTTAAGAGGTTTTAAGCCTTTTGTTCATAGGGTTGCTATGATTCATGCTCGACTCAAAAGCAATCAACAACAACAACAACATCAAAAACCTAAGAACAAGAAGAAGAAGAACATGTTGTCAATCTGGTGGCACAATGGTTAAGTGTTTGGCTACTAACTAAAAATTCCGTGCTTTGAACCCATAGGCAGCTCACAGGGAGAAAAATGTGACAATCTGCTTCCTCAAGGATTCACAGCCTTGAAACTCTATGGGGAAAGTTCTAATCTGTCCTTTCTTTCAGTCAGAAGTGACTCTAAGGTATATAAGCCTACCCACCCTCTAGTTAAAAAACAGACAAGAAAAACCAGCTTCCCCCTCTAGCTGGTTACACCCTGGAAAGGCAGGGGCATTATGACATTCATAATTTGGGGAGTGGCGTTTCTGTAAATGCAGCCTGACCCGTGCATGAAAGTCTTTTTCTTGTCATTCATACTCTGATCCTCATACCCCTTATCTTCTCAAGCTGGAGGCTGCTCTGGATGCTTTTGCCCTGGCTATGGGTGTCTAGGAGTGGACTTGAACCTTGCCATCATCCTGTGGGTCTTTCTGCATTGAAGCTCTTATTTTCCCTACTGAGCAGGAAGCACTGGAACAGACAATTCCTGGGTAAGTAAAAAAGAAAACTTTAGAGAGCACAGAGACAGAATAATAGCTGGAACAAGGAGTGGTGACCTCTTTAATAGGGAGACCGAGGACCCAGGCTGGGGGAGGAACATTGGCCCTAGTGATGGGTGTGCAGTGCTTGGATCAGACAGGACAAAGACTCACAGATCAAACTCTCTCTCCTTCCTACCCCTTTTCTAGCACCTCTGGCTCCTGCACCCACAAGCAGGCTCACACTCCTCTCCTAACACTCACACCCACATTTCTCTTCTCCTCCAGTCTTCCTAATCACACAGACATTCTCCTCTACCTTCTCCTGACATAGCTGTGGCACTCTGTCCACAAACCCTCACTCCCTCCCCTCTCTTTCCACTGGACCCATCCATTTTCTGTTCCCATCGCCTGTGATACCAGCAAGAGATTTTTCTCCTTCTGCCCTTTGTTAGAGGTCTGAGGGCAGTATAATTACTTAATCTTAGGCAGACTTCCTGAAGTACCTTTGCTTTTGCCAGTTGCTTGCTGAGGAGTTTTCCATGACATTGGTAGGTGTTTTCAAACCATCAACCATTTGGCTAATTGTTCAACTCTTAACCTTTTCTACCACCCAACCTGATAGATCTACCACCAATCCTGATGCCGCATTTGTCCTCATAGAGCCCAGCTTCCCAGATGATCTGTCTGCTGTTAGGGCCCTCTCTAAAGTACTCAAGAGCAACGGTGTGTCTCTTGAGACTAAGGTGCGTCTGGTACAGGCCATGGTCTTTGCAATCACTTGTTATGTGTGAGAGAGCTGGACAATGACCAGGGAGGACAGAAGGAGAATTGATGCTTTTGAGCTTTGCTGTTGGAGAAGAGTGCTGAGGGTGACATGAGGGTGCTAAGAAAACAAACAGATTCATCCTGGAGAGGGTTAACCGGGCTGCCCCTTGGAGTCAAGGATTCTGAGACTTCGTCTGATATACTTTGGTCATGTTGTAAGGAGAGATCGGTCCTTGGAGAAAGACATCATGCTTGGGAGGGTGGAGGGCAGGCGCAGGAGGGGAAGGCCCTCTGGGAGGTGGATTGATTCGGTGACTGGGGTATTCGGGATGGGTGTGTCAGAGATGGTGAGATTGGCACAGGACAGAGCAGAGTTTAGAGCTGTTGTACATAGTCGCTATGAGTAGCAAGAGACTCGACGGCACATAACAACAACAACAACAACCACCCAGCCATGACTATGGTGGTGGTGGTGGTGGTGGTGGTATGTCTCTGTGTGTGTGTGGACAGTGCCCTAGTGGTAAGAAGCTGTGCTGTAATCCCCAAAAGACACATAGTTTGCATCCATTAGCTGCTCCTCAGGGTGATGGGCAATATCTTCCCATGCGTTTTACAGTCTCTGAAAACCCACAGGCAGTTCAGTTATGAGTCAGTTCCAAATCAACAGCACACAACTGCAAAGAAGCTGCACTGCACTCCCAAAGGCACAGGATTTGAATTCACTGGCTGCTCCATGACTTCCTCTCCTGCACTATTCCTTTACCCTTCTAAACTTGTTGTTCTTCTCCAAGGCCTTGTCCCTTCTGGCCACGTGCCCCAAGTATGTCAAAGAGAGCTTCAAAATCTTTGCTTTCAAGGAGAAACTTGTTTTCACCCTCTCCAAGACAAATCTATTCGTTCTCTTGGTGCTCAATGGTATGTTTAATACTATTCTCCAGCACCATGATTCAAAGGCATTGCTTCTTCTGTCATCCTTAGTCTTTTGTCCAGCTCTCTGATGCATAGCACACGATTGTTAAGACCATGGCTCGGATCAGGTGCATCTTAGTCCCTAGACTGACATTGTCACTTTTCAGTACTGTGGAGAGGTCCTGACAGCAGACTTCCCCAATGCAATTCGTCTTTTGATTTCCTGGCTGCTGTTGCCAAGAGTGTTTATTGTGGAGCCGAGAAGCTGAAATTGTTAACAACCTCAATCTCTTCTCCATCCATCATGGTGCTGTCATTTGGCCTAGCGGTGAGAATCTTTGTTTTCTTGATGTTGAGCTTCAATCTATATTGAAGACCACAGTCTTGATCTATAGTAAATGCCTCCGTAAATCATGAGATTTACAGCCTCTGAAAACCCCCTGGAGGGTCAGCTATTTGTTGGTTTCTTGACGGCATAAAACAACATCAGCAACAACAACAAAAAAGTCTATATATGTAAGGTAGCTCTGGTAGCCTAGTAGTAAGAAGCTGCACTGCAGTCTCAAAGGGATGTGGTTTAATTCCACCAGCAGTGCCTCTGAAAACCCTCTGAAGTGCTCTCTCCAGCAGTACATATGTTAAAATTGGAACAATACAAAGACGATTAGTATGGTCTGTGCACAAGGATGATAACCCTCTGGAGGGTCAGCTTTCACTCGACAGCACATAACAACATGTATTTATGCTGTTGTTACATACTATTGAGTCAGAACTGACTCATAGCTCGTCCTCCAGAAGGTTTTCAGAGACAATTGCAGGGGAAGAGACTGTCTATCTTTATCCTACAGAGTAGCTAGTGAATTTGAACTGAGTGCCTTCAAATTGGAGTTGTTGGCTGTTTCTGGAAGAAATGACTAATAAACTTTCTGAAAATTACAAAAAAAAAGAGTTAAGCAAGATTTACGTATTTACCACGGTGCCTGACTAACATAGGGAAAAAGGTGTTCTATTTCAAAATAGTCACATTAACTCAGTGTTTTTACAAAGCACATTGGTTCTTACACATTTTTGAAGTGTTTAATTCATATTAATCCTACTGACAAGGCCTTAGCAGCCTTAACAGAAGACATGAATTCATTCTGTTCAATTATATGAGGATTTATAAGCTTCTTATTTTATTTTCTCATTATTTAATATTTATGATTAGGATAAGTGGAGAAAGAAGAGCTTCTTTTTGAAATAGTATATAGTTGATTAAATTCAACTTATCTGCATATAAGGATTCATGGTAGATATAATAAGCATAGATTTTTGTTATGTGTTCTCCAACTATAATATCTTAAAAATGTTTATATAAAAAATGTTTATATTACTCTTTTTCTATGTTGTATGGCTAAAATAGGAATTTAAAAAGTAATCTGTTAGAAATGATGTATTAGAAAAATAGTACAATGCTCACTAAATGATTTCTAAATTATAATTAAGTGAAATAGCAGTTTAGGGTATAAAAATAGTGCAATCTAATTTCTTGAGTTTCTATTGTGTTACCAAAATGTAATGAAGGAAGAATGAAGGAAGAATATAGCAGTTCCCCCATCCCCAAGCTTGATCACTTCCTGAGAAAATAACACCTAAGCTGGTCACATCAAAGACCAGACCAGACAATGGATCCTGATAAGAGTCTGAGCTTAGGATAACAAAAAAAATAAAAAAGCTAAAACTTAAATTAATATGCCAAATTCCAAGATGTAACAACTTAGTCCTCCCCAAATGCCTATAAAAAGGAAACCCACAAACTGCCAGAGAGCCATTTGGATCCTGTCTGCATGCGATGCGGCTGGGTCACTTGGCATCCCTCTCAGACCGCAATAAAGGCCTGTTCGTTTCTTGGGACCAATTCCTTTCTTTGCTTCTCGCCCTCGTGCTCTTTTTTTGTATCTAACATATGGTTCCCTCGCCGGAAATCGAACTCAATGGAAGACTCATATTCCCCACCCCTTCCTATCTCGGGCCCCAGGGAGGCCACCTTCTGACACCCAACATGAGGACGCTTTCTCCGCTGTCAGAAGGATCGGCAGAATTCTGGCTGTCAGAGATGTCCGATGTGGCCAGATTCTACACGCCTTGGCTCTTTTACCTCATTAGTGAGGCAGGACATGTCCCGGGGACAGCTCTCCTCCTCCAAACCCATAAACTTCCGGTGTTACACCTAATCTGGGGACCTGTTCTGAGGACAGCTGTCCTCTGAAAATGGTGCATCGTCAACATCACGCCTAATTTAAAGCAATCTCAAATTTTGTAGCCTAAATTTGGCTTCTTCAATCCATCTGTCCTTTAAATCATAAGAACTGAAATAACAAATGGCCAGAGGTTTCCTATACTCAAACTCTTACTTCACTGTCCACTTTCATGTTTCCCTCTACCTAGGAGTCTGCCCTGATTCCATATTAAGATTCTCTGGAAACTGCAAAATTGGCTCTCTATGTAACCTGTCTCTCACTCTCTGGCGTAAAGGCACCTGAAATGTGCTAGCTAGATCGCCCTAATTCTTTGCACTCCTCCATGAGCTTGATCTGCCTTCTTACTGCTCCTCTTTGAACTGTCCTTGGGGACACATTTTCCGGGGGTTTTCTACCTCTTACCATTTCAAGCCTTCCAAACAACACCAAACATTAAGAAAACTGAAAAAGGTAATAGACAACACTACTATAGTGCTGGGAGACTTCAATACACCCCTCTCAAGAAAAGATAGAACTAACAGAAAAAAAAACTCAACAGAGATACTGAAGAATTAAATCACACAATAAACCAACTTGACCTCATAGATATCTATAGACTAATGC
>NW_006399852.1:104589-112406 GCF_000299155.1 Elephantulus edwardii | reverse complement strand
CCTTGGAGAGGGACATCATGCTTGGGAGGTTGGAGGGACAGCGCAGGAGGGGAAGACCCTCTATGAGATGGATTGATTCAGTGACTGGGGTAATCGGGATGGGTGTGTCAGAGGCAGTGCGCGGTTAGCGCAGGATAGAGCAGGGTTTAGAGCTGTTGTGCATAGGGTCGCTATGAGTCGGAAACAACTCGATGGCACATCACAACAACAACATGATGAATGTAAAAGAAGGTACAACATTAAGCTCTGGAAAACGTTCACAGACTGCTTTGACTGTTTTCTGATAGTTGCCATTGTGGATGAGAAGATATTCTGTCATGGAGGTTTATCACCAGATCTCCAATCTATGGAGCAGATTCGGTGAACTATGCGACCAAATGATTTCCCAGATCAAGGTCTTTTTTGTGATCTCTTGTGGTCTGACCCCATAAAGATGCCTTAGGCTGGGGTGAAAATGACAGAGGAGTGTCCTTCACATTTGGTGCTGAAGTGGTTGCAAAATTTCTCCATAAGCATGATTTGGATCTTATATGTAGAGCCCATCAGGTGGTTGAAGACGGATATGAATTTTTTTGCGAAGAGGCAGTTGGTCACGCAGTTTTCTGCGCCCAGTTATTGTGGAGAGTTCGACAATGCAGGGGCCATGATGAGTGTGGATGAGACATGTGCTCTTTCCAGATTTTAAAGCCTGCAGAGAAAAAGAATCCGAACACCACTAGACCTGTAACGCCACCAAGGGGTATGATTACAAAGCAAGCAAAGAAATAGATGTCATTTTGACACCGCATAGTTGGGACTTGTAACATACAGTACATAACGTTTCATTTTTAAAACTGTAATGTGTCCTGGTCAGCTTGCTCAGATAGCCCTGTGTTCACGTGCGTGGCCCCCCCCCCTTTTTTTTTTTACTGAATAATGTTTGCTGGTTGTAACAGCAGATGAGAGAGCTCTTCCCAGGACACCTGTTCTGTTTTTCATTCTTCATTCCTCTGGAAACCACTTTAATGATGGTGTTAAAGCTCCCCAGGACAGTTTACCCTGTCTCGGGGTGACTATGCAGTTGATCTTTTTAATTCAGTACAGCCCATGAATAATGTAAATGCTCGTTTTCTTCAGGACATAAGAGAGCCCTAGGGTGCTCTGCATCTGTCCATGTTGTCCTAAAATGCATACTGTGGGCATTGTTTGTCATTTGTTTTAAAGGGATTGCTTTATTATGTTCTTTCCCCCCCTCATTGTATTTTCATGTACAAACTAGTTTTGATTGCTATCAACATTAGGAGTGACTTTGAACCTTGCCAGCCTCACTGGCATGATATATATTTAATTAAAGCACACATTCCCCTTATCAGATACTTAAAATGATAATTAAAGCCATTCTTTTAAATGTTCGTGACTTTCCTAAAGCCAAAGTTTCTTTTGAAATAAGTATTGACACTCCTAAATTCAAGGTGGCATGGTACATCCTCATCCCACCTTGTGGGGATTAAAAAACAGGTTTTCCATTTTGAATAGTAATTAGTAAGATAGTACTGGTTAAGCTCTTAATGATTGAAGTTAATAATTAATAACATATTATACAATTTCCATATAGTCTATTCACTAAGTAATCTTCTTACAGTTGCTTCAGGCCTGAACCTGTCCATTCAGAAAGCTTCAAACTGTAGAAACAATATTGTTCTATACGAGTGACCGATTATGCTTGCTTTCTCTACATTGTTTATTCTGCAGTGAAGTTGAGGTTTATAAGTCAGAACAGAGGAACTAACTATCCACCAATTTATACAAATCTCACCGTATCTATGACTTTTTTAAAACTAAGAACTGTTAAAAAGAAATGTTTCAGAAGATGACTGTGTATAATACCATGTGGTAAAAATGAATTCAGACTTATTAAATGAAAAACTTGTTAAATCTTAAAAAACAAACAAGCAAACAAACAAACAACAAACACCTGCCTTACTTTGTAAGTTCTTTTAACTTTTGGTTAAACCCTCCCCCCTTTCCATAAAAACTCCCTCTCCTTTGCTCCGGGATCCTTCAGCACCTCCTCCCAGCACCTCCTCCCACTCAGTTTCTTCCACCCTTTCCATATGTAAATGTAGTCTCACCACAGGAGGTCCTTTCCCATCCACCTAACTCAAAGCTCCACTCTCTTTATCCTCCCTCCAACCTCTCCCTGGCCCAACCTGATAATTTCTTCTGTTTTTTTTTTTTTAAACTCACTCTCTGTTTCACTAAAGTGTTTATTTTCTGGTTATATACCTAAGTCTGTATCTGTTGCACAATTGTGCCTGTGTTCGTTTCTATTATACTTTAGACAGAAAACTGCAGGAATGGAGGTAAAAGCTCTTCCATTCTTTGTTGTTTGTAGCATTTTAATACCTGCCAGTATCTGATCTGATTGTATGAATAGAAACTGCATTGTATTTAAGGAGTAGAACATGTACTGTGTCTGAGTACAATTTGCATTATATCTGATATTGTACCTGTATCACATTTAAAGATTGCACATGTATTAACACTTTGCTATAAATCATCACTGAAAAGTAAGACCAAAATTTCCTAATGCTTCCACTCAGTAAAAAGGAAAAAGAATTTTAAAAGGTTTTTGTTTTTATTAAAACAAGTTTAAGAATTTAATTTTCCTTAAAAATATTTTCTACCCACTTTAGATTTCCAGCCAGAGTTCAAAACTGAAACATTTTCCCATATTTATCTTTTCCTTTTTTGTCTTAAGTTTAATATAGCAATAGTTTTTGCAACAATGAATCAATGGAAACTCAAAATCTCTGTAAATGTTCATTAAAATTAATAAAATTTAATAAAAAATCACAATAGTTTAAAGATCATGAATTCAATATATATTTTAAATTTATCAATTAAAATTAAAAAATGGATTAAAATATATATGTATCTGCTAGAAATTATATACAAAATTATCTCATTAAAATAAGTAATATTCAGGTAGAATCAGTAAATTGCTCTAAATTAACACAAATAATACCTGATAATAATAAGAACCCTGAAACTTTTAAAATTCACTAACTTAAACCCTAAGTCTTCTTAAAAAAAGAAAAATAAAATTCTCATTCTATCATTCTGCCCCTACTATTAAAAGAAAACGCCAGAAAAGTCCTTTAAACCACCAAAGTAACTCAAACTAATTTTTAGCCGTTGCTATTTCAGTACTTAACAATGGCAACTTGAAAGAGGAAAAGAAGGACTAACTAAAATCTAAATTTCTTAAAACTGCTAGAGCAGAATATTTAATTAAAACCTTTAAATCCAGCAAACATGTCTAAAACCTCCAATTTTAAGGCCTTCCAGTATGGAAAGCCTTGTCATGGTTACACAAGCCACAGATATCAAAAGATACTGCAGCAAGAAAGTGAAGGGGCAGAAGGAAAGCCTTTTGCCACTTGCTTTCGATGCAGTTCTCATAAACACTTGGCTCAGCGATGCCCCAAGCCAGTCTTGGTAGCAAAAGAGCAATTAGACTAATGGGGCCCTAGCCTCCTCAAAAGTGTTGAGTGACCAGGACTGCATCCCCCATAAGCCTGGAAGAGCTTTGAGTATGCATGGACATTGCTGGTAAAAAGAATTTACTTTCTTCTCGACACTGTACAAGTAATTTTGTTTTAAGATTTTTAGTAACCTTCTTTGCCTTTGCCAACTCACTATTGCAGCCCTTCACGTATATGATTCTGTTTTTAGCTTCATGAACAGTCAAATTTTCTTGGATATATCAAGTAAATATCTTGTTTTGTTCAAGTAGATTTCAAAATAGAAAAAACCTTGATGTGAAACTCCAGGTTCTTTTCATCTTTATAGCCTCTTATTCTCAGCTGTTAATTCCTACCTACAGTGCCTAGTCCTCTATTTCTTTTAAACAGTTCTTTCCTTTATCTGTTCCAATGTAATAGTCATTGTCTATCCACTCTTGTCCTGTTCTCCTTCAAACCTCCACTGCAGAACTGCTTTATTACAGTAATATTATGTAGAATTTGTTCTTGTGTAACTAGAATATTTCACTTAGCATAATAAATAACTTCCAAGTCCCCCATTCTATAGGTTTTATGTAAAAGCCCATTATATAAATATACCATCTCCTTATAATACTCCCATTTTACCAGCTCAAAAGCCAAATAATAAATAAAAATTAATCCAAAACTTAAAACCTATCAATAAAAATATACCTCTTCTATTCATACCCATGTTTATCACAGCTCTGTTCACAATAGCAAGGAGTTGGAAACAACCCAAGTGCCCATCAACAAATGAATAGCTAGAGAAGCTGTGGTATATTCACACAATGGAATATTATGCTGCATTGAAAAATAAGGAACTCATGCAATATTATTCAAAATGGGTGACCCTGGAGGACATTATGCTGAGCGAAATATCTCAGTCACAAAAGGACAAATACTGCATGGTGCCACTGTTGTAGAATGGGACTGACATTAGGGTTGGGGTAAGATAGCAAAACTGGATAAATTATGTATGTTGCATTCAAACAGATGAGGGAGAGAATAATTTAAAAGTGATACATGTTAGGGTATTATGGTTATCACAAGTATCCAGAATTAAGGTTGCATAGTGGAGTGTACTCAGGATAGTGGGGGGGAGGGGTGTGTGGGGGCATTGTATACCAATGAAAGAATTTTTCTTTTACTTCTCAAAGAGAAGAGAAAACTGGGGGGGAGGCATGGGCAGGGAGAAAAGAGCAACAATGAATGAATGGAACGTCAAAATCTCTGTAAATGTTCATTAAAATTAATAAAATTTTTTAAAAAGAGGAAGACATTCAATAATATGAATTGACATTGTACCTGAAACAAAGGGTTCAAATGAAGACATTCAATAATATGAATTGACATTGTACCTGCAACAAGGGGTTCAAATAAAGCAATAATTATGATGGAAAAAAAATATACCTCTTCTACATGCAGCTTTACCCAATCCCTACACTTTAATAAGTCAAGTACCTCCAAATTCTATTTTTTAGTATTAAACTTAAATAATATATTCTTTATCTCTCCACCCTGACTCTCATCCTTTATTTGCCTTTAAGTAAACTAACCTAGAAACACTGGAATTGAGTTAATATAATTAGCTAAATTGTTCTAACAAAACTCAGTCTAATAAAAAATTATCCTAATACTCCGTTATGGCGACTGCCTCTTGGTTCTAATATAGGTTTTGCATAAACACAATCAAATTTTCTGGGCTCCCCATTCTTCTCAGAGTCAGCCACAGCTTGTTTTAATCCACACAGTCAAAAGCCATTACATAGTCAATAAAGCACAGATAGATATTCCTCTAGTACTCTCTGCTAAGCTTCTCCAGTCTGTCTTTCACCCTTTTCATTACTAACTGGATCTCAGAACTTATTCCTAGAAAACCCCCACTTACTGTAGGTCAGTTGCTCTCCTATACTACTGATATCTGGCTACAGGAGTCCCTCTAAGACTTTATCTTTCTATACTTTCTGCTTACTCTTCCTTCTCTAAATAAATATAAGATCTCTGCTCCTCATCATCTTTTCCGTAATGATCACTAAAAGTTCTCTCTGAACCTATCCTTCTTATCACTAATAGCTCTGCCTCAGTGCTTTTCCAAGTGAACCCATAGCTGTCGTCCTGAAAACTATGCACTGAACTACCCACTGCAGAATAGATTATCACTCTTGGCCCGATTCAAAACTAGACCTCAACCAGAGCTGTCCTATTTCACTCTGCATACAAAACAGGGCCTATTTCTTTACTGGAAGCCCTCTCAATCAAATGCTCCAGATATGGCCTTCAAACATTACATATTTTCAAAAAAAGCCATCAAATCCTTTCCCCAAAACTGTCTCCCACACCCAATCATCAGGCCTTATATACCTATATCACAAACCACCCCTCCCCACATGACCTTAAAGAAACCAATACTTTCCACCAAAAATATATCTCTTCAACCCCTAACTCCAGCATATTAGTTGCATTTTTTCAGGTCATATGAACAGAACATCAAAGCAGACCAGATTCAGCTTCTTTTCAAAGTCAACTTCTAAAGATGCCTGAAAGCAAGAAACAGTCTCTTCTTCTCCTGTGGAAATAGCATCTACTCCCGCCTGCCAACCTATTGGACAGGAATATGCACACTAGCCTATCTACTTCACCCTGTTTCATTCATGACCAACTCTGAATTAATACCTATTCCCCTAACCCAGAACCTTAGACACAAACAGGCCATTCTGGGGCAACTCCCTTAAGTGTCTGGCCTAGGAAAAATAACGCGAGTGTCCACAGGCACTGCAGGCTTGGGAGTCTCCTTAGAAAAATTCCAGTATATCTTAAAACTCTCCATAGGCCACTAGACGATCTTGCAACTCAAAATATTTCCGTGTGAGACCAGGAATTCCCCTTTCACTACCCCTTTTTAGTAATTTTCTTAATAACTCTTGCTCCCTGTTTCAAAAATCTCTTTCAGCAATTTTTAATAAACTGCCTCACTGCCATCTCCTTGAGCAACTGCTCAAGAACACGTGAAAGTGATGCTCCTCCTTCAAATCTTACAGGAAACCAACATCAGCTTCCAACATTGCCCCAACTCAGCAGGAAGCAGCCAGAGATAACTTCACCCCTATCCATTATATTCCTTTAGGGTCTGGAATGAGGGGAGAATATGGCAGTTGCCCCACCATTCCCAAGCTTGATCACTTCCTGAGAAATTTAATAAGACCTGCGCTGGTCATCAAGGACCAGACTAGATAATGGATCCTGATAAGAGTCTGAGCTTAAGAAAACAAAACAAAACAAACAAACAAAAAGGCTAAAACCGAACTAAATTAACACGCCAAATTCTGAGAAGGACCATTTGAGTCCTCCCCAAGATCCCTATAAAAAGGAACTGCGTCCCCCCACCCCCAAACTGCCTGAGCGCCATTTGAATCCTGTCTGCATGCCATGCGGCTGGTTCACTTGGCGTCCCTCTCAGAACGCTCAATATAGGCCTGTTCGCTTCTTGGGACCAATTCCTTTCTTTGTTTCTCTCCCTCCTTGCCCTCTTTTTAAATATCTAACAGGTAACACAGGTATTCTCACCACTGGCAGCATCATGAGTGTTGGTGAAGAGATTGAGATTATGAATGGCTTCGTTTGACTTGGCTCCACAATCAAAACTCTTGGTACCAGCAGCCAGGAAATTAAAAGATGAATGAGTACTGAAGAGAAATGATGCCAGTCTGGAGACTATGGTACACCTTATATAGGCCATAGTCTTTGCAATTGCTTGCTATGTGGCAGAAAGCTGGACAATGACTAGGGATGATAGAAGGAGAAATGATGTATTTGCGCTGTGGAGCTAGAGAAGAGTATTGAATATACCATGGACTGTTAAAACAAACAGGTTTGGCGAGCTCTGGTGGCCTAGTGGAAAGAAGCTCCACTGCAATTCCAGAGGGACGTGGATTAAATCCACCAGATGCTCTGCTGTAGAAGGAAGGACTATCTCCTCCTGTACCAGTCAGATCAGATTTGACAGTATATATACAAATAATAATTAAAAAAAAAACCTTAAAAAAATTTAACCAAAACCATTTATGGAAAATAGGAACTGCACTGGAACATGTATCTCTGGATTGGAAATGATGATATTGTTTAATATTTCTAGCCTTAAGCTTAAAAAATTATAATGTTCAAAATTATTTGTTATACATTTGTTTAAATTTTTCCCTCTTTTAACAACTGGGATCTAGAGGGAAGCGAAAAGACCAGAGAATGGCCAAAATTATTGGGGCCAGTTTAGGGTCTGTGTCAGGAAAAGGAAGT
>NW_006399852.1:101034-103128 GCF_000299155.1 Elephantulus edwardii | reverse complement strand
GACACACCTACCCCCATTACCACAGTCATTGAATCAATCCATCTCATCGAGGGTCTTCCTCTCCTGCGCTGTCCCTCCATCCTCTCAAGCACGACATCCCTCTCCAAGAACTGGTCCCTCCTTGCAACATGTCCAGAATATGTCAGACACTTCAGAAGCTTCAGAATCCTTGCCTCCAATGAGCAGCCCAGCTTCACTCTCTCCAGGACAAACCTGTTCATTTTCTTAGCAGTCCATGGTATATTCAATATTGTACTCCAGCTCCACAGCTCAAAGGCATCAATTCTCCTTCTACCCTCCCTAGTCATTGTCCAGCTCTCTGATGCATAGCAAGTAACTGCAAAGACCATGGCCTGTATCAAGCGCACCTTAGTCTCCAGACTGACATCGTTGCACTTCAGCACTTTAGAGAGGTCCCTAACAGCAGACTTTCCCCATCGCAATATGTCTTTTAATTTCCTGGCGGCTGGTGCCAAGAGCATTGACTGTGGAGCCAAGCAAACCAAAATTGTGAACAATCTCAACCTCTTCACCATCAGTAATGATCCTGCCAATCAGCCCAGTAGTGAGAATCTTTGTCTTCTTGACATTGAGCCTCAATCCATACTGAAGACCTTCTCTGACCTTCCGCAACAAGTGCTTCAGGTCCTCCTCAGTTTCAGCAAGCAGGGTTGTGTCATCTGCATAACGCAGATTGTTGATAGATCTTCCACCAATCTTGACCCCACATTTCTCCTCATAGAGCCTTGTCTCCCAGATAATCTGTTCTGCATAAAGACTGAAAAGGTATGGAGACAGGCTACATCCTTGGCATACGTCCTTCCCAATTTTAACCATGCACTGTTTCCCTGCTGTGTTCTGACGACTGCCTCCTGGTCCAAGTATAGGTTTCACATTAAAATGGTCAAGTGTTCTGGGATTCTCATTCTTCTCAGAGTTAGCCACAGTTTATGATCCACACAGTCAAACGTCTTTGTGTAATCAATGAAAGAAAGACAAACATTCTTCTGATACTCCTTGCTTTCAGCCAAGATCCATCTAACATTAGGTACAATATCTCTAGCATCACGACCCCTTCTAAACCCAGCCTGCACTTCTGGTAGTTCTCGGCTGATGGGAAAATCTTCAGCAGAATCTTGCTTGCATGTGATATTAATGATATTGTTTGATAATTTCCACACTCTGTGGGATTACCTTTCTTTGGAATGGGAACAAATATAGATCTCTTCCAGTCAGCTGGCCAAGTGGTTGTTCTCCAGGTTTCTTGGCACAAATTGGTGAGCACATCTAAGACAGCATCTGTTAGTTGAATTATGTTAATTGGCATACCATCTATTCCTGGGGCCTTATTCTTAGCCAATTCTTTCAAAGCAGTCTGAACGGAACTTCTTCCTTCATCACCGTAGGCTCTTGCTCATATGTTGTTTCATAAAATTCTTCTGTGTCTGCCAATTCCTTTTGGTATAATGACTCTGTATACTCTTTCCATCTTCTTTTAATACTTGCAGGATCACTCAATATTCTGCCCAAAGCATCCTTAAGTATTGCAACTTGAGGCTTGAATTTCCTTTTCAGTTCCTTAAGCTTAAGAAATACTGAGCGAGTTCGGCCCCTTTTCTGACTCCAGTTCTTTGCACATTTTATTATAATACTTTACTTTGTCTTCCTGCGCTGCCTTTTGAAATTTTCTTTTCCTCTCCTTAATGTCTTGATTTCTTTCTTCTGCTTTGGCTTCTCTGTACTCCAGTGCAATGTTCAGAATCACTTCTGACATCCATTTTGGTGTTTTCTTCCTCCTCCATCTTTGCAACAACCTTTTGTACTCTTCCTGGATGATATTCTTGATATCTTCCCATAACTCAACTGGTCTTCACTCATTAGTGTTCAAAGACTCAAATCTGTTCCTGAGATGGTTCTGAAATTCAGGTGAGATGGACTCAAGGTCATATTTTGGTTCCTGTGGGCCTGATTTCACTTTCCTTAGCTTCAGCTTAAACTTGCATATGAGTAGTTGGTGATCTGTTCCACAATCAGCACCAGGCCTAATTTTCACAACTGATATTGAGCTTTTTCAGCAGTTCTTTCCACAGGAGT
>NW_006399852.1:98019-100754 GCF_000299155.1 Elephantulus edwardii | reverse complement strand
CGATGTCCCTCCACCCTACCAAGCATGATGTCCCTCTCCAAGGACCTGTCTCTCCTTACAACATGTCCAAAGTATGTCAGACAAAGCCCCAGCATCCTTGCCTCCAAGGAGTAGCCTGGTTTAATCCTCTCCAGGATGAATCTGTTTGTTTTCTTGGCAGTCCTAGAGAGGGTAAAATCAGGCTGTTACTTGAAGGCAAGGATTCTGAAGTTTCGTCTGACACTACTTTGGTACATGTTGCAAGGAGGGAACAGTCCTTAGAGGGCCATCATACTTGGGAGGGTGGTGGGACAGCACAAGAGAGGAAGGCCCTAGATGGAGTAATGGGGGTAGGTGTGTCAGAGATAATAAAGTTGGCACAGAATAGTAACTAGATGGATCCTTATTGATTTAATAAAAGTGACAGAAAAAGAATTGATGCTGGAGTACCCAACTGACTGAGAAGTTTGGAAGAAAGAGGTAGTTTCTGTGTAAGCACCTGTGTATGTACATGTGTGTGTTGGAGAAGGAGATCCATTCCACAGTGCATTCTACTTGGATAATAATGAACACAGGTATTTTCACACTATTGTCTCTTTCTCTTATCTGCTGACATCTCCTTACTGCATACACCTATAATCTAGTCACAATGGATGTCTTTCTAACTCCTAAAATGTAGGCATTATAATATGTCCTGACCTTTTTTTCTCACTATTACCTCTTCTATAATCACTGTTTTTAACTTCCCTCAGTTTCTGGAAATCCTCCATATCCACGTCAAGTGTAGGCTCCTGTGATGCCATCTTTATCATCCTCATCCATCTTTCTTCATCACACACACACACACACACACCCCGGTGAGAGAAAAAGAGAGAGATAGAGATTACACTTTCTTCTGCTCTTCACAGTTACCTATTGACTCCAGCACTTTCTTCTAGTTTTCCCAAAACTCCTTAGCCCTCTATTATATGATTTTTCCTGAGGTTCTCAATTCAACAAGGTGAGTTGCTGCATTGCAAGCTCTTACTTCCCTCACTGGATATATGAACTCTGAAGGCAAAACCGTCCTATATCCAATCATGACCCGTCATGGCAACTGCTATGCAGTGGAGAGGTAGGAAGCGTATGCGTTGTTGTATTTATTGTGTTGGCAGGAGCTAAAGAAGGTTGGAGGTTTAGATAAGGGTTTTCACTTGGAGAAATGAAGGAAGTTCATAGGGTCACTATGAATTGCTTACGACTCGATGGCATTTAACAACAACATAGAACTCAGTTGGCCTAATGGACAGAAAGTGATACGACCAAGCCAAAGTAGTTGATTTTAATCTGCACCCCTCAGGCCTGTTTTAAATTGGTTTGGTCAAACATTCTTCTAGGTGGTATAGATTCTGCTCTATCAATTTACTGTACAGAGATAACTCCTGGTGGCTGTGATGCTGACCACTATGACTCTGATGTGCCAAATGCGATATTGGTCACCCATGGTGGACATTGTTTGGCAGAGCTCCCTGACTAAAACAAGCTTGGAATCAGGAGTGGCATCCACTTCCCAAATAGCTTGCCTCTGGAAACCCTATGAACTTGGAGAAAAGAAGAAAGTTCATAGGGTCACAATGAGTCGCCTAGAACTTGGTGGCATTTAACAACAAAAAACAACTTCCTTTTCATTAGTAACAGTCATTGCTCCACCGCTAGATCAACCCAAGGCCCCAACTATCACATCAAACACCTATATCCTTTTCGATATTTTCAACTGTTCAACCCAACTTGGAGTGCAAAGCTGGATCGATTAGAGTGACTAGTAGTGTGGAAATAATTCAGTGGGAAGGTAGAGGGTGGGTAACACAGCCAGGTGTAAGTGAAGGGGAAAGATTCCCTTGCCCCTGCCACTCAACCTTCTCATTCTCCACAATATATGATAAATTGGCCTCTCAGTTATTCACAGTAAAACCTTGGACTTACGGAAGCCTGTATTTTTTATTATTTTATTATTTCTTTTGTGTGTGTACCGTCAAATCAGATCTGACTGGTACAGGAGGAGATTGTTCCTCCTTCTCCAGCAGAGCATCTGGTGAATTTGAACCGTGCATCTCTTGGATTGCAGTGCAGCTTCTTGCCACTAGGCCACCAGAGTTCGCCTGAAGCCTGTATTTTTGTGAATCTTCACTATCAAATGCTAGTGGAAAAGGGAAAGATCAAACCAAGCCCAATGGCTGTTGTTGCTACAAAGGCTGAGAAAGTCAGATCTGATGCAAACCAGGTCTTTATTTGGGAGGAACCCAGATTAGCAATAGTGACAGCAAGAAGGCAGGCAGAAGCATGATTCCTTCAGAGGCTATCCAAGGGAAGTGATAAATCAAGGTCATTATGCCTTGGTGTTAATTGTTGGAAGTCCTGCACTGGACTGTCTTGGTAGCTGAATCAAGATGCCTCAGCAGAGAACTACTTTATCATCTGCTTTTTTGTGGAAAAGCAAATCTAGATCCTGAATGTGTCCTTGTGAATGAGTGGTATCACTAGTTGCAATACTGTGAGCAATATTAATAAGGGAAATAACTTAAAGAGCATACACATAGATAATTGTCAAATACACTATTTTTTAATCAAAACAAGAAATCAACAACAATCAAAAAGTAGAATTTCTTTTCAATTGTTGGCAAATTATTTATGTTATTCCATGGATGATAAATGAGAACAGACCACCAACTACTCATATGCAAATTCAAGCTGAAGCTGAGGAAAATTAAACCAAATCC
>NW_006399852.1:96464-97082 GCF_000299155.1 Elephantulus edwardii | reverse complement strand
CAAACTATGGTTGACTCTGAGAAGAATGGGAATCTCAGAACACTTGATCATTCTAATGCGAAACTTATACTTGGAACAAGAGGCAGTCGTCGGAACAGAGCAGGGTAACACTGCATGGTTCAAAATTGGGAAAGGTGTATGCCAGTGATGTGTCCTATCGCCATACCTTTTCAAACTGTATGCAGAACAGATTATCTGAGAGGCTGGACTCTATGAGAGGAAGTGTGGCATCAGGATTGGTGGAAGATGTATTAACAATCTGCATTAGGCAGATGACACAACCCTGCTTGCTGAATCTAAGGAGGACCTGAAAAGCTTGCTGCAGAGGGTCAAGGACTGCAGCCTTCAGTATGCATTGAAGCTCAGTGTTAAGAAGACAAAGAGTCTCACTACTGAACTAATTGGCAGTATCAAGATGGATGATGAAGAGATTGAGATTGTTATCAACTTTAGTCTGCTTGGCTCCAAGGTCAACACTCTTGGCACCAGTAGCCACAAAATAAAAAAACGTATTGCAATGGGAAAGTCTGCTGTTAGAGACCTCTCCAGGGTACTGAAGAGCAGTGGTGTCTCTCTGGAGACTAAGGTGCGCCTGATACAGGCCATGGTCTTTGCAAT
>NW_006399852.1:93495-96018 GCF_000299155.1 Elephantulus edwardii | reverse complement strand
GCTATGAGTCGCAAAGGACTCAACGGCACATAACAACAACAACCCACTTTTAACAGGAGAAAGGAGAGCTGGGGTACAATGACTAAGCACTTGCCTACTAATTGAAAAGGTTCAGACCCATCCTCCGTGGGAGAGAAGATTTGGTTGTGATGTTGTCTATTGGCCTGTTGATGCAGATTTTTGTTTTCTTGATTTTGAGTTGTAATCCATATCGAAGTTTGTGGTATTTGATCTTCTGCAGCAAATCCTCCCAAATCCTCCTTGCTTTCAGTAAGCAAGATTGTGTTATCTGCATAAATAGGCTGTTGATTAGTCTTCCTCCCATCTAAATGCCACATTTTGCCAGTAGGATAGTACTTTGATGAGCAGCTTCTCAGAAATATCCAGAAGGAGAAGAAAGCTGGTCTATATAAACACATAAGGATTCCTGGGTCAGCCTGAAGCAAAGGTCCTTACAACCAGTCTCCTTGCTCACCTGGGTTATCATATGAGCATGAGGTTGCTGAAGGGCTGTGTTATGATGGGAGAAATGAAGTACAGGTGTGTGTGTGTGTGTGTGTGTGTGTGTGTGTGTGTGTGTGTGTGTGTGTGTGTGTGTGTGTGTGTGTGTGTGTGTGTGTGTGTGTGTGTGTGTGTGTGTAAGCAAGTAAGAGAGAAAAAGACAGAATTTGTGTATGTGTGCATATACCCCAATGTAGGTGAACAGAAAAGTGTATTTTGGTGTTTCTAACTTATTTGTAAATAAGTTGTGTACATTTTAGTGTTTCTAATTTAATTTGTAAATGAGGAATAATGTATGTGAAGAGTGAGGGAGCATTAGGACAATAGTTGCAGTGGTAACTTTGAGGTTATAGAAAAACTTGTGTGAGGCTTCTGGGTAATTTTGTTATGATAGATAGTGTGTGTATGTATGACCTATATGGCCTAGTGATAAGAAGTTGTGCTCCAATCCCAAAGACAAGCAGTTCAAGGCCACCCAGCTGCTCCACAGGAGAAGGATGAGTAATCTCTTCCCATGTGATTAATGAAGGGACAGCAAAATCCCATTTTTTTTATAAACCCCCATTAGTGTCAGAAGCAGAAGTGGGCCATAAAAATTCTTAGCTTAAGGCAAACACGAATGCCCTGGGTAAAGTCTTGTCTGTCCTTGCAAAGTAAAGAATTAACTAGTGTCTATGTGACACAGAAGGAGTAAAAGCGGGCAAAGTAGCCAGCCCATCATAAGCAATTGGGAGGGGGGACTCGGGACTTTTTCCCTCGCCACCATCTCACGGAGGGAGAAAGTCTCCACATGTGAAATTAATAAACGCTCTTGAAATTTTCAGACGTGTAATTAGATCTCCTTTGAGGGGCATTTCGTGGGCAGAACAATTAACTGCCTCTAAAAGCTCATTAGAGGGTCAACTATTGATTGGTTCCAATTCTACAGTATAGAACAATAACAAGCGTTAAGAAGCTGTACTACATCCCCCACAGGAACGCAGTGGTGGGGAGGAAGCCCTTTTCCTGGTTTAAAAAGCTCCTAGCTCGGCATATAATGCCTATATCTGCAGGAGCTGACAACAGTTGCAATTCTGCTAGGCCTTAGTTTCTTATCAGACTGAGCAGAAAACTGTCCCCATATATGAAAAGTCAAGGAATTTCCCGAATGCATGATACTCTTCTCCTCTCAAGAAATGTAACAACCCTCTGGCCCTCCTAGGGCTATTAAAAACCTCACACCTAGTTAGTTTGAACCCACCTGTAAGAGAACTCACCAGTTGTCCCTTTGTATGTATCCCTATAAAAGACAAAGAACAAAGCAATTTGGGGAACCCAGCCATTGTGGACTTGAATCTAGCTGGAGCTCCACCAGTAATAAAATCTTTCTTTTTCCTAAAGAGATATTCCTGGTGATTTACCCCTGAGTTAATTTAACTCCCTGGCTCTCCTCTTCCTCCAACGGTGGGAATCCACCAGCTGCTCTACAGAAGAAGGATGGTCAGTTTCCTCCCATTGGATTAATGGCCTCTGAAAATTTGCTAGAGAATCAGTTATCAGTCAGTTCTGACTCAAGGGCAGATACCAACACCCCCTCACCATATATATAGATGAAATTAAATGCCTCCGAAAATATATGAGAGGATCAGTCATGAGTCAGTTTCAACTCAATATAATGTAAAATCAGCATACATATTTTTATTGTAATTGCTGTTATTATTGTATGCCCTCATGTGGAACCACCCCATAGCTGACCTTCTAGAGGTTTTCAGAGGCAGTTAGTCACACAGGAGGAAGATTGCCCATCCTTCTTCCAAGGAGCATCTGGTAGATTCAAACTGCATATGTTTGGAAAGGCTGCACAGCTTGTTTATTGTTGTATGCCTTTGAGTAAAAATGGACCCATAGCTGATCCTCCAGTGGGTTTTGAGACTGTAAATAACGTGGGAGGAGATTGTCCATCCTTCCACTGTGAAGGAGCTGGTGGATCTGCCTCAGGTGCTTTTTGGGGATTGCAGCACAGCTTCTTACTATCTCTCTCTC
>NW_006399852.1:90007-93395 GCF_000299155.1 Elephantulus edwardii | reverse complement strand
TCTCTCTCTCTCTCTCTCTCTCTCTCCATGCACATTCATGCCTCAATGAAAAAATGGTTAAGAGCTGAACAACTAGCCAAATGACTGATGGTTTGAAACCACGTACCAGTGTCATGGAAAACTTCTCAACAGCAACTAACAATAACGAGTGTACCTCAGAAAGTCTGCCCAGAACCCTGAGTAATTATACTCTCCTCAGAGCTCCAATAAAGGACAAAAGGAGAAAAAAAAAAGATGGGAACAGAAAATGGATGGGTCCAGTGGAAAGAGAGGGGAGGGAGTGAGGGTTTGTGGACAGAGTGCCACAGCTATGTCGGGAGAAGGTAGAGGAGAATGTCTGTGTGATTAGGAAGACTGGAGGAGAAGAGAAATGTGGGTGTGAGTGTTAGGAGAGGAGTGTGAGCCTGCTTGTGGGTGCAGGAGCCAGAGGTGCTAGAAAAGGGGTAGGAAGGAGAGAGAGTTTGATCTGTGAGTCTTTGTCCTGTCTGATCCAAGCACTGCACACCCATCACTAGGGCCAATGTTCCTCCCCCAGCCTGGGTCCTCGGTCTCCCTATTAAAGAGGTCACCACTCCTTGTTCCAGCTATTATTCTGTCTCTGTGCTCTCTAAAGTTTTCTTTTTTACTTACCCAGGAATTGTCTGTTCCAGTGCTTCCTGCTCAGTAGGGAAAATAAGAGCTTCAATGCAGAAAGACCCACAGGATGATGGCAAGGTTCAAGTCCACTCCTAGACACCCATAGCCAGGGCAAAAGCATCCAGAGCAGCCTCCAGCTTGAGAAGATAAGGGGTATGAGGATCAGAGTATGAATGACAAGAAAAAGACTTTCATGCACGGGTCAGGCTGCATTTACAGAAACGCCACTCCCCAAATTATGCGACGTCATTAATGCCTCTGCTTTTCACAGGGTGTAACCAGCTAGGGTGAGGAAGCTGGTTTTTCTTGTCTGTTTTTTAACTAGAGGGTGGGTAGGCTTATATACCTGACTGAAAGGAAAGAAACTTTCCCCATAGAGTTTCAAGGCTGTGAATCCTTGAGGAAGCAGATTGTCACATTTTTCTCCCTGTGAGCCACCTATGGGATCAAAGCACAGAGTTTTTAGTTAGTAGCCGAACACTTAACCATTGTGCCACCAGATTGGCAATATAGTTCTTCTTCTTGTTGGGTTGAAGCCCTTACTTTGTTAGGTGTCTTCAAGTGGAGTACGACTCTATGAATAGCTAGCCAGAACCCTGTCCTACCTTGTGCCATCCTCATCACCTCTAACACATGAGAGCTCATTGCTGAAGTCACCATGTCAACCCTTCTTATTGGGAGTTTTTCTCTCCTTTCCTGACTCTCCATCTTTCCAAACACAATGTCTCTTTCCAAGAAATAATCTTGCCTACCTACATGCCCAAATGATGACAGACAAAGCTTCACTATCTTTGCTTCCAAACATCATTCTGGCTGTTTCTCCCCCCACCCCCACCCCCGCCAAGATATATGGGTGTGTTTTTTTTTTCTTTTTGACAATCAAAGGGATATTTAGTACTCTTCTCCAGCCCTGAAAGTCAAAGGCATCAGTTCTTCTTGTCATCCTTATACATTGTCCAGCTTTCTGATGCACAGCAGGTGACTGAGAAGACCATGCATAGACTGAAGCAGGCACCTTTTAGTCTTCAAATTGACATCATTGCCCTTCTGCCTTTTGGAGAGGTTCCTGACAGCAGACTAGCCAAATGCAATAATACCTCTCCTGGTTTTCTGACTGCTAGTAACAAGGGTGTTGATTGTTGATTCAATGAAGATGAAATCATTGACCATTTCAATCCTTTCTCCATTTATCATAATATTGACTATTAGCCCTATGGTGAAGTCCTTTTTTTCCTTAATGTTGAGATGTAATTCATACTGAAGGCTACATTCTTTGATATTCTGCAGCAAGCATTCTATATCCTCTTAACTTTCAGTAAACAAGTCTGTGTCATTTGCATAATACAGGTTGCTTATTAGTCTTTCTCTAAATTTAATGCCACATTCTTCTTCATAGAGTCCAAATTTGTGAATTATTTGCCCAGCATACAGATTGAATAAGTATGAAGAAAGGATACATCCCTGACACACACTTTTCCTTATTTTAAACCTTTCCGTGTTCTTTTGCTCAGTTCAGATAACACCTTCTTGGTCTAGGTATATGTTCTAGATTGTTGTTGTTGTTAAGTGCTGTCAAGTTATAGAGGACTAATAGCAACCCTATGAACAGACCTGAACACTTCTATAACTTTCATTGTTTCTCCAGGTTCATAGGGTTTCCGGAAGCAAGCTATTTCGGAAGTGGATGCCATTCTTGCTTCCAAGTTTCTTTTAATCAGGGAGCTCCACCAAACACTGTCCACCACGGGTGACCATTATCACATTTGACACATCAGTGTGACAGTGTTTAGCATCACAGCAACCATGAGTTACCTCTGTACAGCAATGCACAGACCAGTGTTATACCACTTAGAAGATCAGCACAATTAAATGTTCTGGGGTTCCCATTCTTCTCAATGTTACCCATAACTTGTTATGTTCCACACAGTCAAATGCCTTTGCATAGTCAGTAAAATATAAATAGTCATTCTTTTGGTATTCTTTACTTTCAGCCAGGATTTATCTGACATCAGTCTAGCACCACAACCTTTTCTAAATCCTACTTGAACTTCTGGCATTTCCCTATCTATGTACTGTTCTAGCCATCTTTGAACAATCTTCAGCAGTATTTTGCTTGAATGTGCTATTAATGACAGTGTTCAATAGTTTCCACATTCTGTTAGATCATCTTTCTTGAGAATGTGAATAAATATGAGCCTCTTGTAATCTGTTGGGAAGACAGTTGTCCTTCAAATTTCCTGTCATAGACTGGTGAGTGCAGAGAAAGCTGCCTCTGTTAATTGAAACAGATCAATTGGTATCCTATCAATTCCTTGGGCCTTATTTTTTTCCCCCAATACCTTCAATGCAGCTTCCACTTCCTACTTTATTACTCCTGCTCATACAATATTTTTCAGCTTCAATCAGTTCTTTTTGGTACTGTAATTCTGTGTATTTCCTCCATCTTCTTTTGATGTTTTCTGGGTCATTCAATATATTGCACATAGCATCATTTAAAATGGTGACTCAAGGCTTAAATTTGTTTTTCAGTTCTCTCAGCTGAGAAATGCAGAGTGAGTTTTACCCTTTTTATTCTCCTGTTCCAGTGTTGTCTTCTTGAGCTTCCTTTGAAATCTTCTGTTCAGCTCTTACTTCAGCATGCTTTCCCCTTATTTTGGCTTCTTGACGCTCTAGTGCAATTTTCAGAGTCTCTTCTTACATTCATTTCATTTTTCTTTCTTTTCTGTCTATGCTCTCTTTCTGTCTCCTCTTT
>NW_006399852.1:87713-88536 GCF_000299155.1 Elephantulus edwardii | reverse complement strand
CTCCATCTCACATATTTTGGGCATGTGACCAGGAGAGACCAATCCTTGGAGAAGGATGTCATGCTAGGATGGGTGGAGGGTCAGTGCAGGAGAGGAAGACCCTGAATGAGATAGAGTGACATGGTAACTTCCACGATAGGGTCAGGTGTGTTGATGTCAGTGAGACTGGCTCACGATAGGGCAGGGTTCCAGACTATTGTGCATAGGGATGCTATGAGTTGTGGGAGACTCCGTGACACATAACACTAACATATGCAGACACTATATTCAATATATTCAGAAAAATGTTATTCATAGAGTTTTGAAAAAGATGCTGAAGTCAATTATTTCATTTAACTTGGATCCACACTCAAGATTTTACTAGGATGAATCAGCACCATCTTGTACCAGAGAAACTCTGCTGTAAAGGACCTTCCCAGAGTGATAAGTAGCAAGAACATTAATTTAAAGACCAAGGTGGAACTGATGTAAGTATAGTATTTTCATTGTTTCATATGATTCTGAAAGCTGGAAAGTGAATAAGGATTACAGAAGACAAATAAATGCCTTTCACTTACAGTGTTGGAGAAGAATACTAAATATTCCATGAACTGCCAAAAGAATAAACAAGTACTCCTTAGAGGCAAGGACAGTGAAACTTCATTTTATATATTTTGAGAATGTTGTTAGGAGGGGCTTGTTGTTGCTGCTGTTATGTGCCGTTGAGTCGCCTGTGACTCATAGCGATGCTATGTACAACAGCCCTAAACTCTGCTCTGTCCTGTGCCAGTCGCACTGTCTCTGACACTCCCATCCTGATTATCCCAGTCACTGAATCAATCCA
>NW_006399852.1:76703-87057 GCF_000299155.1 Elephantulus edwardii | reverse complement strand
GGCAGAAGGGAATGTCCTACTGAAATAAACAAATATTCTTTACAAATTCCCTAGGCAGGTTAGAGTTCCCTATGGCCAGGATAGCATTTTGGTAAATCCATCCTTGTCTATTGAGAAATACATAAGGCATATGCTGCAGAAGGTCAAGGACAATAATTTTCAATATAGATTGAAGCTCAATATCAAGACAAGAAAGCTTCTTACCACTGGGCCAATTGCCAGCTTCATGATAGACACAGAAGAGATTGACATCGTTTTACTGGGTTTTTTTAAAATTTATTTTTTGTTTTGTTATTTTTGGTGTGTGTACCGTCAAATTTATCTGACTGGTACAGGAGGAGTGCCCCTCCTTCTCCAGCAGAGCATCTGGTGGATTCGAACTGTGTATCTCTGGGATTGATTGACATTGTTAAGAACATCCGTTTGCTTGGTTCCACAATCAACCCTTCTTGCACCAGCAGTCTGGAAATTTAAAAAAAATTTAATTGCATTGAGGAAGTCTCCTGTTAGGGACCTCTCCAGAGTGCTAAAGAACAATGATGTCAGTCTGGAAATGAAGGTGTACCTGATCCAGGTCATGGTCTTCACAGTTACTTGCTATGCATTGGAGAGCTGGACAATGGCTAGGGATGATAGAAGAAGGAGCGATGATGCTTTTGGATTGTGGTGCTGAAGAAGTGTGTTAAACATACCACGGACTACCAGGGGAACATTCATGTCTGTCCTGGAGAGAGTAAAACCAAATTTCTCCTCAGAGCCAAGGATTTTGAAGCTCCATCCCACGTATTTTATGCACATGGCCAGGAGAGAGCAGTCCTTAGATAAGTACATTATAGGTGGAATGGTGAAGGGACAGTGCAGGAAACGAGGAACCAGGTTTAGATGGATTGATTCAGTGACTGGAGAAATGGGATTTTGTCTGTCAGAGACAATGAGACTGGCACAGGATAGGGTGAGTTTCAGAGCTAATGCATATAGGTTGTTGTGATGTCCAGGCAATTAGACAGCACGTAACAACCACCACCACCACCCTAGCTTTCAGAGATTGAAACTGTCAATAACTTTTTCTTACTTGGATCTACAATCAGTGTACTTGGTACCCGCAGTCAAAGATCAGAAGATCTATTACTCTGGGAAAGTCTCCAGTCAGGGATCTCTTCAAATTTTTGAGGAGCAATGATGTTACATGAAGACAGAGGTAGCTTGAGGGTTGAGGTGTGCCTTATTCAGGCCACAGTCCTTTCATTCATTTGCTCTACATCTGAGAGCTGTAAAATGAACAAGGATTACAGAAGAATAATTGATGCCTTTGAACTTTGGTGCAAGAGAAAAGTATTGAATATTACACAGACTGCTAACAAAACAGAGTTATGTCTCAGAGAAAGTGCAGCCAGAGTGCCCCTTTGAAGCAAAGATGATAAAAGTTCATCTCACATACTTTAGGCATGTTGCAATGAAAGGCTATTCACTGGAGACAAACATCATATATGGGTGAGGTGGAGAGATGATGAAAGAGGGAAGACACTTAACCAGATTTTTGAGAGACAGAGATCAAGATACTGGATAGATGCCCAGGTTGATATGAGTACGACTTTAATCAACACATAGGAGTACTTTTCCACTCCTAATCTGTTCTAGGTTGACATAACTCCAAGACGTGCATGACCCATTTTCCACTTATGGAATTTCCCCAGCAAGTTTTGGCTTTTGGTCTCTACAGTATAGACAACCATGCTTTCTCCTCCAACTCGTCTCTTGTTTACCCCACTGGGAAGAGGTGCTGGCCTAGTATTCTCTGTGTTAGTCCAAAGGAAGAGCTCTAGGGAAAACAGAACATTATGGGGAGAGGAAGAAAGTGAAGAGGACAAGAAGAAGGGCGACTCTTTTTAAAAAAAAAAATTTATTGGCTTGCATATAATAATCCATATACATTGTGTTTCATTTATTGTCATTGTGTTTTTATAATCTTTCATTTACATTGTGTTTCGTAGAATCATTCAAATATATTCTATTTTATATGATTACTATTAATCTATGCCTATTACTACTCTGTCTTTTCAAGACTCCATTGAATCTTTCCTGCTCCTTCACACACACACACACACACACACACACACACACACACACACACACACACACACCTCTTTTTTGCTCACTAAACTCTGCTGTTCTAGTAATTTCTACCCTTTTCCTTTTTCAGCCCCCTTCCTGCTTTCCCCTTCCCGTTTTGGACATTTATAGATGTCTCACTCAGCTATCTTTCTGTTTTTATACTAATGGTCTTATGCAGTGTTTGTCCTGATGAGACTGAGTCATTTCCCTTTGCATATTTCTCTTCTAGGCTCTCCCATGTTATATAGTATTTAAATAAGTTGTTATTCCTTAGAGCTTCATAGTATTTCGTTGTGTGAATATATCAGGATTTCTCAATTCATTTGCTTGTTAATGGGTATTTAGGTGGTTTGATTAATATTGCTATGAACATAGTTGAACATGTCTCTGAGTCTCAGTTCTAATTTCCTCAGGGTATATTCCTAACAGCGAAATAGATGGGTCATATGGATTTTCTATGTTCAGCTTTTTTTAGGAAATGCCAAACTGCCTTCCAGAGTGGTTGCACCATTTTATAAACCCACCAACAGTGCAGGAGTGTTACAATCTCTCCACATCCTTTCCAACATATATTGCTGTGTCCTATTAAGCTTTGCTACTGCTACTGCTACTGCGGTAAGATGTTATCTCATTGTTGTTTTAATTTGCATCTCTCTGATTGCCAGTTATTTTGAGCACTTCTTCATGTGTCTACTGATCATCTGAATGTCTTCCTTTTTTTCCTCTCTCTTATATTTATTCTCTGTTGCACATTTTCTTCACTCTTTCTTCTCCCTCCCCCAGACCACCCTGTAATGCACTCCTTGTTTCATATTGTTCCCATACATAAAATACCTAATTATATATTCCTTTCAGATAGCTCTTCATCTCATTTGTTCTAATTCAGTGTTCATTATCTATTCAGTCTTTGTCCAGTCCCTCCTTAATCTCCTCATATCTGTCCTGTATAGTGAATAATGTAGCAATGAAAAGAGATGTATTTACATGTGTTTGAGTTATGGCTCTGGTTCCTTTAGGGTATATTTCCAGTAGTGGAATTGCGGGTTCAAATAGTATTTCTATTTCCAGTGTTTTGAGAAAATGCCAGACTTCCTTCCATAGTGGTTGTACCATTTTACATCTGCACCAGCAGTGAATGAGAGTTCCAATCTCTTCACAACCTTGTCAGTATTTGTTGGTTTTGCTCTGTTGAACTTTCCTATTGTTGCTGAGGTGATATGATATATCACAGTTGTTTTTTACTTGCATCTCTCTGAGAGCTATGGATTTTGATCATTTTTTTAACATTTCTCCATGTATTTGTTTGCCAAACAGCAGTACATCAGAGTTCCAGTCTCTCCACAACCTCTCCATCATCTATTGATTGCTGTCCTGTTAAACTTGCTAGTGCTACTGAGTAGAGATGGTATCTCCTTGCATCTCTCAGATTCCTAGTGACTTTGAGGATTTCTTCATGTGTCTGTTGGCCATCTGAATGTCTTCCTTTGTGAAAACTCTTTCTATACCTCTTGTTATGGAGTTATCAGTCTTATTCTTGTGGAGGCCTATTGTATTATGTAAGCTTTCATTATGAGATACTTGTCTGAAATTCCATTACCAAATCTCTTTTTCTCAATCTGTAGGTTTTCTTTTCACCCTACTGAAAAAGTTTTTTAGGCATAAAGAGACTTAATTTTTAGAAAGCCCCATTTGTCGATTTTATTCTCTCATGTTTGTGTGTTTCTGGTTATATTTGCAAACCTATTAAAGCCAGTTATCATCCACACAGTCAAACGCCTTTGCATAGTCAATAAACCATAAATAGACATTCTTCTGGTTTTTCTTACTTTCAGCCAGGATCCATGTGACATCAGCATTGATATTCCAGGTGCCACGCCTCTTCCTAATCCTGCTTGAACTTCTGGAAATTCCTTATCTATGTACTCTTCCAGATATTTTTGAATGATCTTTACCAGTACTTTGTTTGATATCAATGATATTGTACGGTAGTTTCCACATTCAGTTGAATCACCTTTCTTGGGAATGGGAAAAATATGGACCTCTTCCATTCTGTTGACCAGACAGCCGTCCTCCAAATTTCCTGACAGAGACTGGTGAGTGCATCCAAGGTTTCTTCTGTCAATTGAAACAAGTCAGTTGGTACCCCATCGATTCCTGGGGCCTTATTTTTTGCCAATGTCTTCAATGCAGCTTCCACTTCCTCTTTCAATACAATTGGCTTCTGTTCATTTGATACTTTCTGAAATTTTTCATTGTCAATCAATTCTTTCTGGTACAGTGACTCTGTGTATTCTCTCCATCTTCTTTTGATGCTTTCTGGGTTATTCAACATATTGTTCATAGCATCTCTCAATATCGTGACAAGAGGATTAAATTTGTTCTTAAGTTCTTTCAGCTTGAGAAAAAGAGTGAGTTTTCCCCTTTTTATTCTCCAATTCCAGCTTTGAAATCATGTGTTTAGTTCTATTTAGTTCTATCACTTGGACATTTTCTCCTGTTGTTTTGGATTCTCAACATTCCAGTGCAATCTTTAGAGTCTCCTCTGACTTTCATTTAGATTTTTTCTTCCTCTGCTTTTGTAATGACCTTTTGCTTTTTTCATGGATGATATACTTGCTATCATCCCACAACACATCTGGGCTTTGATCATTGGTGTTCAATGCCTCAAACCTATCTGTAAGATGATCATGAAATTCTGATGGAATTGTTTCAAGATCCTATCTTGGTTCCTGTGAACTTACTTTACTTTTCTTTGGCCTCAATTAGAACTTATATATGGGTAATTGATGATCGGCCCACAGTTTGTCCCTAGCCCAGGTTTGACTGCTAATATTGAGCTCTCCAATGATCTCTTCCACAGATGTAGTCAATCTGTTTCCTTTGCAGCCCATCAAGTGAGATTATGTGAATCATGACAAGTTGTGGCTGACATTGAGGAGAATGGGAATCCCAGAGCACTTGATTGGACCTGGAGGTTGTTGTGTGAACAGAGCAAGGGAGCACTGTGTGGTTTGGAATTTGAAAGGGAGTACACCATGGTTATATTCTTTCTCCAAACCTATTAATCTGTATGTTGGGCAAATTGTACAAGAAGATGGACTCTATGAAGAGGAGTGTGACATCAGGATAGAAGGGCGACTCATCAATAAACTGCATTATGCAGATGATACAACCTTGCTTGCTGAAAATGAGTAGGATTTGAGAAGGACTTGCAGCCTTTGGTTGCTTCTCAATGTCAGGAAAATAAAAATTCTTATCACTGGACCAATAAGCATCATCATGATGGATGGAGAGGAGAGTGAAACTACCAAGAGCCTCATCTTGCTTGGATCCACAATTAATACCCTTGGTACTAGCAACCAGGAAATAGGAAGACACATAGCCCTGGGAAAATCTGTAGTTAGGGACACTTCCAAATTATTGAGGAGTAGTGATGTCACTTTGGAGACTAAGGTGCTTCTGACTCAGGCCATAGTCATTCCAATCACTTGCATCTGAGAACTGGAAATTGAATAAGGATGAGAGAAAAAGAATTAATGCCTTTTAAGCTGTGGTATTGGAGAAGAGCACTGGACATCCCATGGATGGTCAGGAGAACAAATAGAGAGAGTGCAGCCAGAGTGCTCTTTGGAGACAAGAATGATGAGACTTTGCCTCATATACTTTGGACATGTTGTTAGGAGGGGCTATTCCTTGGAGAAGGACATGATGCTGGCAAGGGTAGAAGGTTGGCAAAGGAAAAGAAGACCCTCAACCAAGTAGATTGACTGCTGCAATAAGTTCTAGTGTGTCAGGAAGTGTGAGGATGGTACAGTATAGAACCAGGTTCAGATCTTTTGTTCATAGAGTCATTATGAGTAATACTTGACTCGATGGCACATAACAACAACAGAGTTAGTAGAAGTGAGATGTGTCTGTCCCTTTCCTGTCCCCACTCTTTGTACAGTCAGTTTGCTGTAATGTGGTAGCTTGGGTGTTATTGTGATATTGAAAGCTATGCCACTGGTATTTCAAATGCTATCAGATGAACACATTTAAGTCTTCTCTTGTCTTGGGCTTACTCATAGAATCAGTTTTTGAGTAACTGAATAAATAGGCCTGAGCAGCACATCCATATAAGGAATATGCTGCTTTGAAAATAAAAATAGGCCCAGCAGTCTATATTCCTTCCAATTGTGGGAAGGGCCACATGTCACAATTACCACCCACTTTTAAATTTATATCTCCATGGAATCTTCATAATTTGACACCTAGAAATGTCACTGATATGGAGTTTGGTAATACATGTTGTTGTTGTAATGTGCCTTTGAGTCAGACCAATTCATAGCTGAACATCCAGTGAATTTGTAGAGGCTGCAAATCACGTTGGAGGTGATTTCCCAGCTTTCTCCTGTGGAGCAATTGGTGGATTGGAACCACCCACCTTTGAGCCAGCAACACAATTCTTTACTCACTAGTTCACCTTGACTCCTTTGTAATATATAAAAAGATTTTAAGTGAGAAATGTTACATGGCATTTCCAGGGAAAAGTCCTTGATGTACAACAAAGCTAAGACCCGTATCTTCTTAATTTTGAAAAAAGAGTGAACTCTACTTCTCTCACATTTACCAATCAAACGATCAGTAAACTGTGCATGATAAAGTACATACTGCTCCCTCCAAATGAGAAAGCATAACGTAGCCACCTCCCCTAAACCCCACTACACCCCCATCTAGCAGGAAGCAGCCAGAAGACCTCATTGCCCCCTATCACCACAGAGGCAGGAATGTTAGGCCAAAAATAAAAAGGGAAGTTAAAACTCAACTCAGAAATTCCTACGTCGGGACCCTTCCCGAAACCGGAACTCAGAAATTCCCATATCAGGACTTTTCCCAAAACTAGAAAGTCCCAGAAACATTATGCACCGATAAGCTACTGCAACGTCAACTCATCTCACAATTCCCTAAAAGAAATAACACACTTGCTAAAAGCCCTTATAAGTCCTTCAAAGCACAACTCCCAGCACTACCCCCTATGCTGAGTAGCCCAGAACACAATAAACTTTGAGAACAATTCATACTTTGGCTTGCTTCTTGGCTTTGATCCAAAAGCTTTCATCTGGTGCCAGTTCTGGACAGGAGGACACCTGAACTGGACTATCTCTCCTGGTTGATTGGCCCTTTGAGTGCCTCCTTCCCATGCCTGCTGAGACCCTGCAGATGCAGCAAGATCTCCTTACAAGTAAGTGGAGATTCTGCACCTCTATCTTGTCTCATTTTCTCTGTCTTGAAGCCCAGGCCTGGCCAAGTAGACTCTCCTGTATCTCAACCTGGTCAAAGGATGATTTGACTGGAGTTGGTGACATTTCCATGGAGTCTTGTGTGACACAGGGAACACGCTCTGCCTTTCAAAGTCCTTCCTACTTTCCGTTATTCTCTGCCCCTGTCATGGACTCTGACCTGTCTAGGCCATCTAAATCTACTCCCTTAGGCTGCCTCTTTCCCAAGCTTTTGTCCTTGGGATTGGAGGAATATGTCAAACAAAAAAACATTATTAACTTTTGTACCCAAATCTGCCACAGTACCATTTGAACAATTTAATTCCTTGGCCAGAAAATGGAACCGTTGACTTCAATAGCTTACAAAACCTTAATAACTTTTGCAAGCAAACTGACATGTTGTTGTTGTTGTTGTTGTTAAGTGCCATCGAGTTGCAGGTGACTCATAGCGACCCTATGAAGGAGAGTCCTCAATGCTTTGGGTGTCTTTCATCTTTTCTCCAGGTTCATAGGGTTTCCGGAGGCAAGCTATTACGGAAGGGGATGCCACTCCTCCTTCCAAGCTTATTTTAATAGGGGAGCTCCACCCCACTCTCTTTCTGCATTGGGTAGCCAACCATTAACCCATTTGACACATCAGTGTTACAGTGTTCAGCCTCACAGAAACCACAGGTTACCACTGTACAGCAACTTGTACAACAGGTCTATACGACCTAGAGGAATGTCTGAACAAAAACAATGAAAGACAGGCCCTTGCGCCCTTCAGTGTTTTACCAGCCCGGCAAGCCAAATGCTGGCAAACTCCTTGTACCACACCCCCAGTTCATCTAGCAAGTCCGCTCTGCCGACCCCCATGTGGGGCAAAAAGAACACCACAAGTGCCCAGAGACCTCATTCCTGCCACTCCTCAAGAAGCCAGAGGCTGGATTCAGCTGACATTAAATCTCCCAAGACCCTAGGCTGGGCACGACCTTTCAGTGTCTTCCCAGCAAACTGACATAGCTGGTGAAATTCCTTATGTCCTTTTCCCATTTTCACTCTCGGCCCTCCCTCCTTCAATCCTTCCACATACTCACCAAGTTCTTCTGGCTAAAGATCCCCCTGCTTCTCTTGTTTCCTCTCCCTCCACTGGCTCCTCCACAAACCCTCCTAATCTATAACTTCTATCCCCTAATAACCCTAACTTCAACCTCTCTGACTCAGCCCCCCCCCCCTTATGTTTCTACCTCTGCCCTCAGCCAAGCACCTGGTTCTAGTCCTACATACTCTTCAAACCAAGCCTCTGGCTCTACTGATACTCCAAAAATATCCTTTCCTGGCCCCACTGCTCCATGCACTCATGATGACACCCACCCACCTCCTCTGTACCAGACTCTTCTACTTGATTCCTAACCTCCTCTACCCTCTCCAGGAGGTTGCAAGAGCTGAGGGTATAGTCCATGTTCATATCATCTTCTCTCTCATTGATCTATCACAATTAGAAAAGCACTTTGGCAATTTCTCTAATGACCCTGACACATACACCAAAAAAGTTTAAATATCTTACCCAATCCTATGATCTTGCATGATATGACCTGTATTGATTCACCTCCTGACTGCCTCTTTTTGAACGGTCAAGAAGACATCCTTCTCATGGGTTTTCTCTCTCTTGCCATTGCTAGCCTTCTGAACAAGACCAGAGCAATTTAAGGTAGGTAGTGGTGGTTCTCCTCTCTTGAATCTCCTGCCCACATTGTGAGCAGACCTTCTCCTGAAGACCAAAGGTAACTAAGGAACCCCTTATTCCTTGAGTCTCTCTCTTTCTCTGGAAACCCCCACTACTTACCCTCCCCAATCATGGGAGTCAACCATTCCTGCCCTTGTGGGATGTCTCCTCTGCTCCTCTGATAGTCACTTATTGCAAGAACACAACATAGCCACAATATCAGTTAAATAATAGGTCTCAATAGCCCTAAAATGGGACATTCGAATTCAACACTCTCAGAGGCTTTGACAATTTATACTAACACAATAGCAAATGGTCATAAATCCCCTTCTTTGCTGTCTTTCTTTGTCAAAACTGCTATACTTAGCAAATTCTCCTACTAAGCTCTTTCCTTTTCTTGATCTAAAACGTCCTCACCTTTGATCTCTCAGATCAAGCACCTTCTACCTTCCTTCCTGATCTCCCACTGCTGCCATTTGCAAAAGCCTCCTTCTTTTTTCCCCCTCCAGCCCTTCCCAAAGTCAGCCTGAAACTGTAGCCAATTTTTTTTTATCCTACTCAGCTTTTAAGCTCATAACTAACCTCCCAGTTAAAAAAAAAAATCTTAAAGAAATCTTCTGAAACTAAAACATCACCTTCCTTTTCCAACCCTAACCCACAGATAAAACATCATCTCTCTCCTTGTTCTGACCCCTCTCAGTAAATAATCCCATATACCATCCTCCTCTAGCCTCCAGACCAAACATCACAGATGAAGGGGTTAAAATCCTCTGCGCCTTCTCTCCCTCCTCCCAACCCACTCCACCCCATTCCAGCACATTACCCTCTATCAAAATTCTATCCAGCAACATCTTTCTTTCTCTTTCTTGCCAAAACCCTTTTTTTTTCTTTTCAAGGTAAATTCTAAAACACAGTAAAGTAACAGGCTTAAATATTATAATTTCTTCTGGTTTCCTAACTCACTCTCTGTAATGAGAATGTAAGCTAATGCTTCCTCTCAGTAAAAAAAGAATGTAAAAGGGTTTTTTTTTACTTTATTAAAACAAGTTTAAAAAAATTTTAAAAAACCCACAAGAAAAAGAAGCTGCACTGCAATTCCAGAGGTGCGCAGTTTGAATCCATCAGATGCTCTGCCAAAGAAGGAGGGGCAATCTCTCTCCTCCTATACCAGTCAGATCTGATTTGACGGTACATGCTCACACATGAATAATAATAAAATAAAAAATAAAAAAACAATTAAAAAAAAACAAAGTTTAAGAATAATAAAAATATATATAAT
>NW_006399852.1:71051-74822 GCF_000299155.1 Elephantulus edwardii | reverse complement strand
TGTTAACTATCTCAATCTCTTCACCATACATACTGATGCTGCCAATTGGCCCAGTGGTGAGAATCTTTGTTTTCTTGATGTTGAGCTTCAATCCATAGAGGACGCTGCAGTCCTTGACCTTCTGCAGCAAGCTCTTCATGTCCTCCTCAGTTTCAGCAAGCAAGGTTGTGTAATCTGCATAATGCAGGTTGTTGATGATTCTTCCATTAGTCCTGATGGCATATCCTCGTATAGCCCAGTGTCTCAGATGATCTGTTCTGCATACAGAATACATTCCTGGTAGACCCCTTCTTGATTTTGGACCCTCCTTGCTCTGTTCTGACGACTGCCTCTTGATCCAAGTATGTTGTTCTTGTTCTTATGTGCCATCGAGTCACATGCGACTCATAGCAACCCTATGTACAACAGCCCTAAACTCTGCTGTCTTGTGCCAATCACACTGTCTCTGACACTCCCATCTCGATTACCCCAGTCACTGAATCAGTCCACCTCATAAAGGTTCTTCCTCTCCTGCCCTGTCCCTCTACCCTCCCAAGCATGATGTCCTTCTCCAAGGATGGGTCTCTTCTTACAACATGTCCAAAGTATGTTAGGCAGAGCCTCAGAATCCTTGCCTCCAAAGAGACACCTGGTTTACCCCTTTCCAGGATGAATCTGTTTGTTTTCCTAGCAGTCCATGGTTCTCTCAATACTCTTCTCCAGCACCACAGCTCAAAGGCATCAATTCTCCTTCTGTCCTCCCTGGTCGTTGTAGAGGTTTCGCATAAGCACAATCAAATGTTCTGGGATTCCCATTCTTCTCGTCAGCCACAGCTTGTTGTGATCCATACAGTCAAAAGCCTTTGCATAGTCAATGAAGCACAGATAGACAGTCCTCTGGTACTCTTTGCTTTCTGCCAAGATTCATCTAACATTAGCTATAATATCCCTAGTACCACGACCTCTTCTAAATCGAGCCTGTACATCTGGCAGTTCTCTGTTGACATATTGCTCCAATCATTTTTTGATAATTTTCAGCAGAATCTTGCTTGCATGTGATATTAATGATATTGTTAGATAATTTCCACACTCTGTTCAGTCACCTTTCTTTGGAATGGAAACAAATATTGATCTTTTCCAGTCAGTTGGGCGGCTGGCTGTCCTCCAGATTTCTTGGCACAACTTAGTGAGCACATCAGGGCAGTGTCTGTTCATTGAAATATGTCAATTGGTATGCCTTCAACTCCTGGAGCCTTGTTTTTTTCTAATGCCTTCAGAGCAACTTGAACTTCCTCCTTCATCACCATAGGCTCTTGCTCAAATGTTATTTCATGAAATTCTTCCGTGTCAGCTAATTCCTTCTGATACAGCGATTCTGTGTACTCCTTCCATTTTCTTTTAATGCTTCTTGGATCATTTAATGCCCCGGCCAGCGGGGACATCAACACCGACCCTAAAGGAGGGAGAGTGGGGCTGAAAAGGGACAAGTGGTGCAAAGAATGGGGACAAGACAGATTACTGATCAAATCCCACTTTATTAAAGTTTTTTCAGGCTTTTATAGGAATTTGCCTAGGTATATTACGTAGGCTGGGTTGCTATGGAAACTCAGCCTCAAGATATCAGCATGCTGCAGGAATGAGGAACACTCCCTAAGACCTTGAGTTACAGTCACTGAGCTATAGAAAGAAGCAGTTTCCTTGAGACTGGGTAGAGATTCTGAGCTGAACTTATCTCTAGACATGCCAGGTAGGCCTTTGTGGAATAGCATTTAGTGAGCAGCATAAAGCAACTTAGGCCTTAAGTCAGGAGCCTCAAAAGTGGCTCTCTACAATTTAACATTCTACCCAAAGTATTCTTAAGTATTGCCCCCTGTGGCTTGAATTTGGGTTTTTTAACTCCTTCAGCTTAAGAAACACTGAGAAAGTTTGGCCCTTTTGATTTCCTGACTCCAGCACTCTGCACATTTCATTATAGTATCTTGCTTTGTCGTCCTGAGCTGCCTTTTGAAATTTTCTGTTCAACTCTTTGTTTTCTTGATTTCTTCCTTCAGCTTTGGCTTCTTGGTGCTCTAATGCAATATTCAGAGACTCATCTGACATCCATCTTGGTCTTCTTCTTCAGCCTTTGTAATAATGATCTTTTGAAATCTTCATGGACTATTTTCTTAATATCCTCCCAGAGTTCATTTGGTCTATACTCATTGGTGCTCAAGGCATCAAACCTGTTTCTCAGATGGTTTTCAAATTCGAGTGGGAAAGACTTAAGGTCAAATTTTGGTTCCTGTGGATTTGATCTAATTGTCCTCAACTTCCGCTTGAATTTGTATATAAGTAGTTGGTAGTCTGTCCCACAATCAGCACCCGGCCTGGTTTTCACTGCTGATATTGAGCTTCTCCAGCAAGTGTTTCCACAAATGCAAACAATTTTATTCCTATACATACCATCAGGTGAAATCCATGTGTGTAGTCTCTATTTGTGTTTTTTATAAAAGTATTTGCAATGAATAAATCATTGAATGCACAGAATTCTATCATTCTATCTCCAGCCTCATTTCTCTCACTGAATCCATGTTTTCCAGCTACTGATCCTTTTTCCCTGTTACCAACTTTTGCGTTTCAGTCGCTCATTATTATTAATGCATCTTGATTGCATGTTTGATCAATTTCTGATTTTAGAAGTTGGTTGAAATCTTCCATTTCCTTCTCTTTGGCTCCAGATAAAATAGATTTGGGACCTGGAGAGGAGACAGAGTTGGAGGATTCCTGATCTCACACTCTTGCCTCAGGTATGGAACACTAGCCAGAGACTCCCGCAGCCACCCTTCCCAGATTAAATAGATTTGGGCCCGAGGGTCACAGGCCCTCACACCAAGAAACAAAAATTTGTGCACCAGTCTAGAGGACACAACCCTCTCTCCTGGGAAGCTATCCTCTTGCATCAGCACCTGGCTGCAAATTGAAGAGAAGAGGCATTAACCCACAAGAAGTCAATCCTGAAATTGAAGTTCAAGAAAAAGGACTTTTTCTCAGAACTTTCGGAGAAAAGAAGCCATCCTTGATATTGTATATGACAGTTGTACTTAGAGACTTTAAATTGAAGTGATACTAGCTGCATCATAAGAGACTGACAGGAGAATGATGTGTTCAGAATCACAGAAATCCTGATGGCTTGAGACTTAAGCCATCATATGAAGGGCTGGTCAAGTGGAGAGGTGTGTTGAATGGTGTAGGCAGAAGTGGGAAGGGATGGTGGTGGAGTAGGGAAAGGGGTGGGTAAAAAAAACCAAACCAACATGTAGCAAGTGTGGGTAGCAACAGTGAATCTATTGGTCATTTTTCTAATTGGATAAATGTCTTTCATTTGCTCTTTTCTGTAAAACACTTGTCTGTCAGATACTTTAAAAAACCAACAATAAACAAACACACAAATTGAGACAGACTAGGAAGAAGGAGTGGCTATCCACTTCCGAAAGGAGAAGCCTTTGAAAACTCTGTGTACACAATAGAGCACACTTAGGCCAGCAAACATGGCAATTGAGACTGAGATCTTAGAAATGGAAACATAAATAAGGAGGAACAGCTGTAAGCTGACACTAGTGAGTGGAATATGGAATGTGAGAAGTATGAATGCAGGAAAATTGGACATTGTTAAGAAAGAAATGTTGTTGTTGCTGTTATGTGCCGTCGAGTCGTTTGCGACTCATAGCAACCCTATGCACAACAGCCCTAATTGCTGCTCTGTCCTGCAACAACCGCACTGCCTCTGACACACCCATCCTGATTACCCCAGTC
>NW_006399852.1:68867-69417 GCF_000299155.1 Elephantulus edwardii | reverse complement strand
ACTTCTCTCCCCACCCAGCCCCTCTCTCCCCACCCCCAGTTTGCTTCTCTCTTTGAAAAGTAATAGAAAAACTCCCTCCCTGGTACACAATCAAGCTAAATTTTTAACTGTTGCTATTTTAGTGTTCAACAATAACAAGTTGGAACAGGAAAATAAAAACCAGCTGAAGGCCAAATCTCTTAAAACTGCTATTGCAGAATATTTAAAACCTTTTCATCCATCAAATGTGTCCAAAACCTCCAATTTCAAGGCTTTAACTTCCAGTATAGAAAGCCTCATCATGCTCACATAAGCCACAAATATCATAACATGCTGCAGTGAAAACTAAACGAGCAAAAAGGAAGCCTCTAACTTGCTTTCAATTCAGTCTTCTTAAACACCTGGCTCAGTAATGTCCCAAGTCAGTCTTGGTAGCAAAAGAGCAATCAGACTGACGCTAGCTCCCCCAAGGGTGTTATGAGTGACCAGGATAGCATCACTGTAAGGCTGGAAAAGCCTTGCGTATGCATGGACGTTGCTGGTAAACTAGATTTACTTTTTTTTTTTTTTT
>NW_006399852.1:67728-68767 GCF_000299155.1 Elephantulus edwardii | reverse complement strand
ACCCATTATTATCAATGCATCTTTATTGCATGTTCAATAAATATTTACATACTAGGTATTGGGGAAATGAGATGGATTGGCGTGGGACATTTTGAATTAGATTATCATATGATCTACTATTCGGGGATGAGAAGGTGAGAAAAAAATGGGGTTGGTTTCATAATTAAAAAAGTCATTTCTAGATCCATCATGAAATACAATGTGGTGAGTGACAGAATAAAATCCATATGCATACAAGGAAGTCCAGTGAATACCACTATCATTCAAATATATGCACCAACATAACAATAATACCTAATCATATCGCTTTTAAACAGTTCTCTCAGTCATCTGTTTCAATGGAGTATACATAATTTATCCCATCTTTCTCAGTCTCTACCTAACCCCGATTTAAGTCTCGTTTTACAACAGTTGCACTATTCAGTATTTGCTCTTTTGTGACTGAGATATTTCACTCACTGTAATATCCTCCAGAATTGCCCATTTTGGATAATATTTCGTGAGTTTCTTGTTTTTCAAGGCAGTGTAGGATTCCATTGTGTGAATATACAAGAGCTGCTCTATCCATTCGTTTGTTAATGGGCACTTAGATTGTTTCCAACTCTTTGCTATTGTGAACAAAACTGCTATAAACATGGATGTGCATATATCTGCTTGGATGGTGGTTATGGTTTCTTTGGGGTATATTCCCAGTAGTGGAATTGCTGGGTCATATGGTATGTCTATTTGCAACTTTTTAAGAAGGCACCATACTGCCTTTCATAGTGGTTGCATCATTTTACACTTCCATCAACAGTGAACAAGTACTATAAATGTCATTAAAGAAAAGCTTGGAAGAACTCTAGAAGTCCTAATCTACAACATACAGCCTTCCAAGCATCCTGAAAAATCTACAACCAGGAGAGGATAATATAGATGAATGGGACCTTCTAAGAATCAAATCCCTATGCACAGCCAAAAATTTCTCCAACAAGGTAAAAAGGGAAACCACATACTGGGAAAAAAATATTTGGTAATGATATGTCAGATAAGGGACTTA
>NW_006399852.1:42632-43163 GCF_000299155.1 Elephantulus edwardii | reverse complement strand
GCGATTGGCACAGGACAGAGCAGAGTTTAGGGCTGTTGTACATAGGGTCGCTATGAGTCCCAGGCGACTCGACGGCACATAACAACAATACAACACATATGTATCATATCCTCCGTTCCTCTTGAAAGTCCTAACATTTTTACAAATGTTTCTAATTGTGGAAAAAATGGAATATTGAAGTATTAAAAAATTCAATGCTGACTCATCTCTTTATAAATCAGTACAAAAAAGTAAATTATGTGCTATTTTTTTTGTTTTAAAAAAGGTCTAACAAAAATGTTAATATTATTAGTAATTCTTCCTATGCAGTAGTTAAAAAATTGCAGTTATTAAGCTGTAGCATTTTTATGGTGCTGAACACACATGAAATAATTCAACAATATATCTAGACTACTGAACAAAATATCACCTGGAGAATTAAGTTGAAAGTTTTTTTTCTTTTTTTTAGAATACTATTTTATTGGGAAAAACATATTGGGGGTACAAGGCGGTGAGGGTTGGGGGCAGAAGGGTGAGGATGGGCCAGGATGC
>NW_006399852.1:39724-41357 GCF_000299155.1 Elephantulus edwardii | reverse complement strand
TGCACAGGACCTTTAACCTTTGTTTGATATTTTAATTGGAAATATTAATCTTAATTCTAAAAGAGAAATAACGATAAAATCTCATAAAGCTTTGGAGGAAGTTCAGGATCCTATCTTTTCCTGGTCTCTGTCTTGCATAGATTCCATTAAATTTATGAGGAAGAAATGTTTTGTCTCAAATAGGAGTTTTTCTTTACAGTCTTAATTCTACCTTCACTGCCATAATGTGTAATCAAGGTTTTAATTCTTTATCATTCTGTACCCAATGCTGATCTCACAGTTTGGAAGTCTGATAATCCTGTTGGGTTGATTAATAGCCTCTAAGTGCTGAATAGGTTCAAGCTGCACAATTGTTAGTACTAAGCATTGGCCATGTTGAACCTTCTACCTTCTTGGAATTCTCCGATTTTTGTAATTAAAAAGAAATCAGGAAAATGGAGATTACTGTTAGACTTTAAAAAAAGTAAATTTATCTGTAGGGCTCCCATAGGAGCCCTGCAACCAGGCCTCCCTTCTCCAACTGCCATTCCCGCCAAGTAATGATCAACATCGCCACCTTATGTCAAAAGTTTGTTAGTGCAGCTCTAAAGGCTGGCAGACAATCATTTCCATGCAAAATTGTTCACTATACGGATGATATACTCTTAGCTCGTTCAGACAAAGATGTTCTTCTGCAGTGTTTCTCTCCCCTTCAGTTATCTCTTAAACGGTATGGTTTAATTATTGCTCAAGATAAAGTTCAATTTAATGAACCATTTATGTATTTGGGTCCTAAAATTGTAAAAAATTGTGTATTTCAACAAAAATTACAAATTTGTGTAGATAAATTAACTACTTTAAATGATTTTCAAAAATCGCTTGAAGATATAAATTGGATTCGCTTGTATCTTAAAAATTAACTACACACGAGTTGAAACCTCTTTGATAGTTTAGAAGGAAATGGTAATCCTAATTCACCAAGGGACTCACAGAAGCCACGTCATTAGCATTGCAGAAAATTCAAGAAGCTGTAAAGAATTGTTCTTTATCTTTCATTAATTATGACAAAAAGGTTATCATGGTGTATGCTTAATACGGAAACTATACATACTGCAGTCTTAAGGCTAGATACACCATTACATTGGATACATTTGTCAAACTCTCCAAAAAAGGATTTGTGGATTTGTCCACAGGCCGTGTCTCAATTGGTGAGTCAAGGTAGGAGTCATTGCAATGTTTTAATATAAGGCCTTATGAAATCATTGTCCCTTATAATACTTTACAAGTTAATTGGCTATATTAATATTGTTCAGAATGGATGAATGCATTAGCCAGTTATCCTGGTCAAATTACTCATAGTTATCCAAAAGATAAATTATTATATTTTGCAAATAAAAATTCATTTATATTTCCTAAAGTTTTTGTTAATCAACCAATTTCTGATGCTCTTGTAATATTTACTGATGGATCTTCCAAAGAAAAAGCTGTTTTTTTTTGTTGGTTTTTTCCCCTATAATTATATTTTATTAATTTTCATAAACATTTACAGAGATTTTGGGCTTCCACTCATTGATTGTTGCACTATTCTCTCTACCCTCCTCCCAGTTTGTTCTTGTCCAAATGCCACAGTGCTTGTCAAAGCCAGTTCTGATTA
>NW_006399852.1:35025-38575 GCF_000299155.1 Elephantulus edwardii | reverse complement strand
GCCCCTCCTTCTCCTGCAGAGCATCTGGTGAATTTGAACCGCATATCTCTGGGATTGCAGTGCAGTTTCTTGCCACTAGGCCACCAGAGCTCCCCTTAAATATGTTGTAAAACATTGTTTATTAGCTTTTTCTATATTAGAAATTCCTAGAATAATCAAGACTGATAATGCTTCTAGCTATACCAGCAAAAGTTTTCAAAAATTTTGCAAATATTTTATTATTTGTCATAAAACTGAAATTCCTTACAGTCCTCAAACAAGGTATTGTAGAATGTACTCTTTCTACTATCAAAAATTATTTAAATAAAGAAAGGGGGAACTGGAATACTATATCCCCTAAATTCAAATAATTATATTTCTCATTTTAAGATTTTAAACTTTCTAATTTTGGATGACAATAAAAGGTCTGCTGCATACAGACAATGGGGAAACATACAATGAAAGTATGCTGAAAATAAGTGGAAGGAAGCATTAACAAAACAACAAAAAAGACCCGACCCTATGTTAATATGGAGTCTAGGTTATGTTTGTGTTTTTCCACAGAACACTGAAAGTAAAAGGTGGCTTCCTGAAAAGCTGGTAGCTTTGCAGAAGATGTCTCGCCTCTCAGAAATAAGGATGGTGATATTGCTGACTCTGACAATGAGCATTCAAGCTGAATCTTAAAGGACATATGTTCCAGATCCACCTTTACTTCACCCTGTCAGCTGGAGGAAAGTGTGCAGATTTGAACTTGTACGAATGGGCTCCATCAAATAAAGTCGAAGCTAAAGGATCAGTAGAAGAAATTTGGACTGTTAATCACCATAATTATCAAACTGAATTATGGAAATTAATTGCAAGTATGGGATCAATATATATTTCCTGTGTATCTAAGGATAAATGTAAAGGAGATTATGTCACAAATGCCAAAGTCATGTCTTTTGTGCCTAAACCATGTGTCTTATTAATTGGTAATAATGTGATCACTGGTGATTATCCAAAATATAATGTAAGCTGTTCTCGTTGTAAAATCTCTAACTGTATCAGCTCTATTACCAAAGATAATTCAGTTGTTATTCTAAATAATTCTACTTTTGTTATGACACCAGTAAAGTTAAATGATATTTGGTATGATGATAAAAGCTTGCAAATTTTAAAAGAGTTAAATAAGTTCTCTTTAAGAACCAAAAGAGCTGTAGGTCTTGTTATTGTAGGAATTGTTTCTCTTATCTCTATGATTGCTGCTATCTCTATGATTGCTGCTGTCTCTACTTCTGCTGTAGTTTTGACTCAAGAAGTCCAAACGGCTAAGTTTGTAAATGGGTTAAATGCATAATGTGACAAAAAATTGGGTAGAGCAAGAAAATGTTGATGAAGTTATGGAACAAAATTTAAATGCTTTGTATGATACGGTAAATGTATTAGGAAGCACGGTACAACAAATTAGAATGAAAGGAAAGTTAAGATGCCATGCAGCCTATGACTCTATTCATGTTACAAAAATTTAGATACAATAGCTCAGATAATGATTGGACAAAAATAGTATCTCATTTAAAAGGAATTTGGGTGTCTAATAATGATTCTCTTGACTTGTATGATTTGCTCCAAAAAATTATAGAAATGCAGAATACCCGAGATATAAATATTTCCCTGGCTAAACAAGCTAGTCTAATATTTGAAAATCTGAAAAACTGGTTTCTTTCAGTAACTTCATTTAGAAATCTTCTTTTTATGATTGTTGCTCTTTGTATTGTTATAATAGGTATACTATGGATTCTCCCTTGTGTTGGTTATATATTAGCCAAGCGTTATAGAGAACTGCAGTGTAAAGTACATGGAATTCAACTTAAGGCCCTCCCTATACAAATGCAGGATGTGTAGCCAGTGACGGGTAAGGAAAGAGACTTGTTCATGATCCTAAGACAGGGAGTAGCATAAATAGCTATTATCCCTATGACGGGCAACTTGAGTTTGAGTTCTCTTATCCACCTAACATCCCATATTTTATTATTTTAGAAGGGAGGAACTGTTGGGGGCCTGGCTAACTTGCAAAGCAAGATTAGCAATGCATTGTAAAACCAGCCAGACTGATTCCATCTTGGTTAGAACATCTGCTTGGCAGTAAACAACTCAAGGAAGCAGGATGCTAATGAATAGGGAGTGACCGAAGGTGTCTCAGAATTGATGAATGTGATACCTTTGTTTTGTGTTGAGGTCTGGGAATGTTTCACCTGACAGTAAACATCTCTGACAGATAAGAGATAATGCGATTACCCCTGCAAGCATGTTTCTAGAAACCTATATATACTTGGTCTAGAGAATAAAAGCTTGCTATTCGTCATCAGCGTTTAGCCTCTCTGCGTCTTCATTTAATCCTCGTCTCTTCTCTCGGCGGAACTGTTTCAATACAGCGGGGCTGGACCCTAATAGAAATCTCTCAACTCCCTTACTGAGGACTTGTGTCTGACATCACTATGGAGGCCACCTTAAACCACTTCCTCTTCCACACTCTCTGGTCCAACTTCTTGGCCTACTGTCCCAGGCCACCAGGCCTCCTTACCTATGTCTTGTTGATTGATCTACCTGAATCTGCTTTCTCATTGACCATGGGATAGTCACCCTCCAAACCTGGTTAAAAACCGCTCTTATCAGGTATTTTATCTGCTGAGGCTGACTACTCAACCTCTCTTTTGTTTTATATTTTTGATGCTCCTGCCTCTTAAAAAAAAAAAAAAAAGACTTGTTGCACATTTTCTTCCCACCTTGCCTTTTCCCCCACTCTGAAGCACACCTTGAGATAGACCCTTTGTTCCAGATTGTTTTTCGTGCTACTCTTTATTATTTCTTCTTCTTTTTTTATTTTAAGGCACATTTTCAAATCATAGTGATTTTTATTTGATTATTCAGGTATACTTTTTATTGCTATAATTGTTATTTCATTCTATCATATATACCCATCTTCATAGCATTTATTACTCTAGATTAAGAAAAATAATTGTAACATTTAGGGGAGCCCTGGTGGCCTAGTGGCAAGAAGCTGTACTGCAATCCCAGAGGTGCATGATTCAAATCCACCAGACACTCTGCTGGAGAAGGGGCAATCTCTTCCTGTACCAGTCAGATCCAATTTGACAGTACATACAGAAAAGAAAGAAAAGAGAAAAAAAGAAAAGAAAAGAAAATCCCAAATTGAAAATATTACTGAAAAAAAAGAATTGTGACGTTTAATAGTAAATACTGCCTTCCGCTCTATCCAACTTACATTGAATAATTTTTATTCCCCTTATTCTTCTTTGTATCCGTGATAACTATTCTAAAGTCATTCTTACTGTGCCTGGACCTTTCCTTAGCTTATGTTATCTCCTCTCAATACTCGAGTCCACGGTAAGGGAATCTCACTGTGTGCTGGTTGATTTTCTCTTCACTTTATATTTCCATGTTATTTAAAAATAAAGTATATATCAAAATTAGGAAGGGTGTATGCCAGGGATGTGTCCTGTCTCCTTACCTTTTCAACCTGTATGTAGAACAGATTATCTGGGAGGCTGGTCTCTATGAGGAGAAATGT
>NW_006399852.1:22313-34325 GCF_000299155.1 Elephantulus edwardii | reverse complement strand
TTGGCACAGGACAGAGCAGAGTTTAGGGCTGTTGTACATTCGGTTGCTATGAGTCACAAGCGACTCAATGGCACATAACAACAACAACATCTTTTAATAAAGAGTAGTGTTTAAAAACTTCTTTTAAAATGAATTTTTTTTGCCAACAATAAGAATCATGTGGCTGTTGTTCAAGAATCATGTGATAACTCAACCCCCGCTTAGGGAGCTGAGAACTTAATCTGAGTCAGTGGAGGGTCCCCACCTCTCCCCAGTGAATCACATGGCTTCCATCATCCCTGCCTGGAAACCTTCATGCCTGCTGGTCACAGGCATGGCGAGCCAGGGGGGGCCATGGTCAGAGCTACCAAGAGGCTGTGTCCAGAGCGTGTTGGTTAGTAGTACATTCCCACACATGCTGTTGTTGTCAGGTATTGTCAAGCTGAGTACAACTCATAGCGACCCTAAGAACAACAGCTGTCATGAACTCTGTCTTCGCCTGTGTCATCCTCACAGTCTCTTGAGCCCACTGCTGTAGTCACTGTGCCAGTCCACTTACTTGAAGGTCTTCACTTCTTGCGCTGTCCCTCTACATTTTCAGTCAGATGTATTTCTTCATTGAAGAGACTTTCCTAGTAAAACACCCAATGTATGTGAGATGAAGTTTTATTGTATTTGACTCCAATGAGCATTCTGGCTGCACCTTCTCCAAGGCATATCTGTTTGTTCTTTTGAAAGTCCATGGCATATTCAGTACTATTCTCCAACACAATAGTTCAAAAGCAACAGTTGTGAAATATAGCGCTTCAGAATGGGAGGCTGGGTGAACGTTTGGGAGGAGACACCAAAAAGAACCTGCAGCTCCAAAGAGCTTCTGGCTCTTTACCCATTTTTTCTTCAATCATTCATAAACATTTTAAAATGAATATTTTTATCATTCGTATACATTGTGTTTCGTGCATATACATTGTGGTCCATACAGTCTTTCATTCACATTCTATTTCATTCAATTATATTGGGGGGGGTATTCCCCCTTACAATCATTCCATCATCGACTAGTTTTGTAAAAGTATGGATGCCAGTTACTTCATGCCCTCTGCACTCACATCCACCTTTTAGATAGCCAATTACTGATTTGTCCATCTCTACCAAACCAGTACTCTAAGGGGACAGTCATGTCCCTTTTACTGAATGATCCTCTGTTCAATGTAGAAACTTAGAACATCTGCATCCACAAGCAAAGCCCAGTCCAGAGGAAGCCTTCAGGTTTCAGCAATCCACCCAACCTCACAGCATGGATCTGGTTAAGTTCTGGTCAACTCATCCCCAGCCATCGGCCTCTTGGTTCAAATGGATATCAGTTAGAGGTTAAGGAGTCCACATTTCTCCCTGTGTTTCAGGCCTGTTGTTCTCCTCACAGCCCTAGTCCCCACATGGGGCCAAGTCAAGTCAACCAGCCAGGGTGCTTACAACTCTCTGCTTCTCAAGCCAATAACCCTTCCTGCTCATCCACATATCTATGTATTCTAGGTGGGTGGTGCTGAAGGAACACAGCCAAGCTCAGCCTGTTTCTCTTCCCACTTCCACTCCCGTGGATCCAGGTGATCGCTAGGAGTAAGCACATTCCAACCTCGAGTCTTGGAAGCGGGCTCGTCCTCTGCCTCAGAAGCCAGTTTGTTCTACTGATAAAAAAAGCTAGACTTTCCCTTTCCTTTTTTGTTTCTCTCTTTTCCTTCTTAGACGTGACTCACGGTCTCCCAGATCTGTGAATAAAGTGCATTTATGGATATTGCAGTCCATTTGTCTTATTGGCCACTGACTATACGGAAAGAACCCCTTGCGTTCAGTAACATCCTGGCCATGTTCCCAAAGCATATGAGACAGAGCTTCAAAATCCTAGCCTCTAAGGAGAAACTTGGTTTCAACTTCTCCAAGAGAGGCTCATTTGTTCCTTGACAGCCTATTATATGTTCAAGACTCTTGTCCAGCACCACAATTTGAAGGCATCAATTCTTCTTCTGTCATCCTTAGTGTTTGACCAGCTCTCTGACTCATAGCAAGTAATTGTGAAGATCATGGCCTGGATTCAGTGCACCTTAGTCTCTAGATTGACATCATTGCTCTTCAAGCACTCTGGTGAGGTCCCTAGCACAGATTTTTTTCCAGTGCAATTCATCTTTTAATTTCCTGACTGCTGGTCAGGAATACTTGATTATGCTCATGCAAAACCTATATATGGACCAGGAATCGGTCATTAGAACAGAGCAAGGAGACACTGCATGGTTCAAAATCAGGAAAACTGTGTCAGGGATACATCCTGCCTCCACATCTTCAATCTATACCTAGAACAGATCATTCGGGAGGCTGGACTTTATGAGGAGGAATATGGCATCAGGAATGAGGAACACTCATCAACAACCTGAGCTATGAAGATCACACAGCCTTGCTCGCTGAAAGTGAGGAGGACCTGAAGCACTTTCTGCAGAAGATCAAAGACTATAGTTTTCAGTATAGATTGAAACTCAGCATCAAGAAGACAAAGATTCTCACCACTGGGCCAAGTGGCAGGACCATGATAGATGGAGAAGAGATTGATGTTGTTAACAGTTTCAGCTTGCTCAGCTCCGCAATCCACACTCTTGGCATCAACAGAAATTACATTGAAGAAATCTACTGTCAGGGACCCCTCCAGAGTACTGAAGAGCAACGACCTCAGTCTAGAGACTAAGGTGCTCCAAATCCAGGTCATGTTCTTCACAATTACTTGCTACACATCAGGGAGCTGTACATGACTATTAGTACAGAAAATGAATTGATGCCTTTGAGTTGTGGTGCTGAAGAAGAACATTGAACATACCATGGAGTAACAATAGAACAAACAGATCTGTCTTGGGGGCAAGAATATTGAAGCTTTGTCTCTCATACTGTAGGCATGTTGCCAGGAGGGACCAGTCCTTGGAGAAGCACATCCTGCTTGAAAGGGTGGATGGACAGACAACACAGGAGAGGATGAGATGGACTGACATAGTAATTGGAGTAATGAGGGTAGGTGTGTCAAGAGACCGTGAGACTGGCTGAGGATAGGGCAGAGTTCTGAGGGTAGTTATGAGTTTCAGGCGACTTGATGACACACAACAAAGACAACATAACTACTGGACTCCTTGGGGCTGGAATTTCCCCCTCCTTCTGCTAGGCTCACTCTGGGTGGCCCTGCTGCTCTCATCCTTCTCCTCCCAATCCCCCTTGCTGGGGTCCCTGTTGGCTCCAGGGTTCATACCCTGCCCTCACTGCACTCCTCTTAGCCCCTCTGCTCTTATCTGGGCCCCACTTTGCTCATCCAGGGCCTCTCTGGACTCATCCTGACCTGCTGGGCTTGCTCCTTTTTGCCTCTCTCTCCTTGGCTGCTGGGATCTCTCCCTGCGCTCTGGGGTTTGCTCCTCTACACCTTGTCTCTCTCTCCCCAGGCCCCAGGCCCTTCTTTCTCCCTGGCGTTTTGGTTTTTTGGTTTTTTTTCTCTTGCTGCCACCCACTGGGCTCACTTCCTGGACTCTGGGCTTGTTCCTCAGTCCCTTGATAATTCATATTCCTGCACCCTGGGCCCTCTCCTTGCCCCCTGGCCTAATCCCCCAGCCTCAGGGCTCTCCACTCAGCGGCTGGATTGGTCGCTGGATCCTGGGCTCGCTCGCTCCCTGGCAGGTGGGTTCCTCTCTCTCAGGCTTCTTCTCTTGCTTCCAGGCTGGCTTCTTGGTTTTTCCTGCCCAGGGCCGCTGGGCTCCATTTCTGGGTACTGGGCTTTCTCCCCGGCCCCTTGGTTCAATCCCTCCTTAATTTCTGTGCTCACTCCCCAGCCCCTAGGCTCAATCCCCCTGTCTGCCCCATCCCCTGATGGGGTCCCTCCCTGACACTGGGCTTCTTCTATGGCCCAAGCTTGCTAGCCTTCTGTCCCCTCGTGTTCTGAGCTCTCTCTCCTTGGCTCCCTGGTCCCGGGCTCTCTTGCTTCCTAGCTCCCTGTCCCTGGTCTTGCTTCCTGGCTCCTGGACTCTTGATCCCAGGCCCCTGGGCTCTCTCGCTCCTCATGACCCTGGGCTTGCTCCCTGGCTCCTCTGGCTCCTGGGCTCTCTCACTCCCCGGCTGTCCTGCCTGAGTTCTCTCTCTCCGGCCCTGGGCTTTCTCTCCCCACCCCCACCCCCGGCCCTGGTGATGGGGTGGTATGTTTGTCTTATAGATATAAGACTTATATAAAAGAGGGGATAATGATAGGGTGGTATTAATAAGTTCAGAATTCTCTATATAGGTATCAATTATAGGGTGGTATTAATAAATTCAGAATTCTTTTTATAGGTATCAGTTATAAAATATAGTTTTTTTTCTTCAGCCTGCAAAACTAGTTGCTTAGCCTCCGAATTCTGTTTCCTGTCTTTAGTCATGTAGAGTAGTTTGCTGTCTGTTTACCAGAAGAGGAAATGCATCTATCCTAGATGCTGGTGAAGCTGGTTCTCCAGTCATATGTAAACTGTATCTTAATCTTGCCTGTTTACCAGGAAGAGAACTGGGGCCTTCCTGAATTACTGATACTTAGATGGGAACTGTCCTTTTCAGATGTAGAAATTACCTTTTTTTACTAACAAAAGTACATTGTTAAATAAGCTGGAGTTTGACCCTAGTATATAAGGCCATGACCACTCCCAGATGGGGAGGCAGTCTTTGAGGCCAGGACCCACTGTCCTCCACAGATCTGTGTGTGAATAAAGTACATTTATGGATATTTCATTCCGTTTGTCTTATTGGAGACTGACTATGGAAAGAACCCCTTGGGTTCAGTAACACTGGGCCGGCCGTCTCACTCCCTAGCCCCTGAGCCTCTGGACTCTCTGTCCTCTGTCCTGGGGTCTATGTCCCCAGTTCCTGGGCTCTTTCACTCCCTGAGCTCTCTTTTCCAGGTGCTGGGATCTCTTGCCCTGGCCCTGGCCTCTCTCCCTCCCTGGCCCTGTGCTATCTTGCTCCCCTGCACCTGGGCTTTTTCTCCCTGATCCTGGGTTCTCTCTCCTGTCGCTCGAGTGCCCCTCCCTCCCCCCGGGTTCTCTGTCCCCGGCTCCTGAGTTCTCTGTCCCTGGCTCCTGGGGTCTCTTGCTCCCAGGCCTGGACACTGCTATCTCTTGCTCCCTGGTCCTGTGCTATCTCGCTCCCTGGCCATGGGCTCTCTCTTCCCTGCCCTGGGCCCTCTTATTCCACCTGCCTCTGGGCTCTCTCTCCAGCCCCTGGGCTCTCTTGCTCCCTGGCCCCTACCCTGTCTCTTCCCAGCCCCTGTGCTTACTGTGCTATCTTGCTCCCTGGTCCTGGGCTCTCTCTCTTCCTCACCCCTGGGCTCTCTCTCACCAGCCCCTAGGCTCTTTCTTTCCCTGGCCCTTGGGGTCTCTCCCAGGACCTACACTCTTTCCTCCATCTCCTGGGCTTTCTTCCACTTCAGTCAGCTTGGTCTTCAGTCAGCCTTCTCAGACGCTTGGTTAACTCTCTTCCCAGATGTTGGATTTGCTCCTTGCCTGTGCTCCTTGCCTTCCCTCCTCCCACTGAGCTCTCTCTCCCAGCCCTTGGTCTCCCTTCCCATACCATGAGCTCTCTTCTCACCCACTGGGCTCCCTACCTGACCCCTGGGCTCCATCTTGGGTCCCTGCACTCGCCTCCCCCTTCCCTCCTTCTCAGCCCCTGGGCTCTCTCACTTCTTGGGTGATGGATGCACTCCTTGGCCACTTGGCCCACTCCCAGGCTTATGGGATAGCTCTGGGGCAGGGCTCCAGTCCTCCATCCTTTCCCTTTAAAGGCCACTAGACTTATTCCCTACCAGCTGGGTTTACTCCCTCACCCTGCAGCCTTGCCTCTGCCAATGCATTCCCCTGTGTCCAGTTCAGAACCTCATGGAGCTGGTGTGTTCTGTAGCCACTGATTTAAAATAGAATTCTCGCCAGAGAACCGTTGATTTTCCTAGTTCGTCTCTTCCAGCCTCGGATCGGTTGTCGGGATGGCCCGTGGAAATCAGAGAGAACTTGCCCGTCAGAAAAACTTGAAGAAAACCCAGGAGATTAGCAAGGGAAAAAGAAAAGAGGACAGTTTGACTGCCCCTCAGAGAAGGCAGAGGGATTCGGAGATCATGCAACAAAAGCAGAAAGCAGCTAATGAGAAGAAGTCTTTGCAGACCAAAGAAAAATGAAGACAAGCTAATTTGGAAAACCTGGGTGCTATTGCCAACTAGATGTATCATACACCCCAAGATCAAGGTTTTGCAGAGTGAACAAACAGTCATTACATATGTTATCATTTATCCTTATAAAACAGTCTGTTTTAAACTTTACCTTTTGATCTGATTTAGTGTGATGTTTTAGAACTCCTCTTTGAAAAATAAAACACCAACCATGCATGTAAAAAAAAAAAAATAGAATTCTCAGTATATAGAAAGACAGTCCTGGGTGCCTCTGAGGTCACTGACTGGGGTGCCCAAGGCTGAGGCTCTCATGGTGCAGGCTTCAGGCTCAGCCTTCAGGCTCTCCCTGCATTTCCTGCTTCTACCTCTGTTGCTGACCTACTTCTATGCGTCAAATCCAGGGAGTGAGTCTGGGAGGACGCACAGGTGGGGTCTTCGCATGCCCAAGTTCACTCCCAGATAGTTTTCAGGGTGGTTTTTCCTAGTTAGGAATGAACCCTAAAGAAAAAAGCGATTATGGTGAAAAGTAATGAGGATGAGACGTCAGAGAGGGAGACAGAGACATGGACTCCATGACATGTTCTGGAAGTACCCCCCTAACCTAAATCCATCTCCTCTGGATTGACTCTGTGCCAATGTGAAACATTGTAGTGAAAATTCAGCCTTTGGTGACATAATGACAGAAAGAGATATTCTATGAGGGTGTGAGGTCCCTGTGCTGGGGGTTAGTGTGGTGGGGGAGGGTGGGGAGAGACACATGAGGAAAAAGGGGGCTAGCACTGTGTGGATGATTTAAAAAACAAAGTTAGTTGCACTGGAGAAGGGCTGGACTAGGAAGAAGGCAGAGGGTAAGAAGAGGGGACAAAGGGGGGGTAGGGAGACAGAGGATTGGTCAGGACCAGCTCTGGATTCCTCTCCTTGGTGGCAGGGAGGTTCCTGACACCCTGCAGGCCAAGATGTGCTGTCAGCTGAAGCAGGGGAAGGTCCAGAGCATCCTGGCCATTCAGCTCTTATGGACAGACACCCCTCCTGCTTGACCCAGAAATCATAGAGTGGATACAAAGAATTCATCCTGGAGGCCGGATGATGAAGGAGGCCTGGGAGAGGGCTGGGGTCTGAGCAAGATGTTGAAGAGAACCTCTGACGGCTGTGTGTGGTTGAGGACACTGGAGGCTCACAGGAGGGAAATGTTGGAGCCCAGAGGGAAGAGAGAAGGAAAGTGGTGTGTAGGAAATTGCAATTTTCTTTCTTTTGTGTGCAAGTCTTTATTTGAGGGTGTTTTTGTGTTCACATTGTAGCATAAGTGTTGTGTGTGTTTGTGTGTGTGTGTTGTATTAGAGAAGAGCTATTCCACAGTGAGCTCTGGAGAAAAAGGACACAGATATTTTCACCTCCATTTCTCCTTCCCTTCTCACCTGCTGATATCTCCTCCTCACTGCATACTCCTGCCATGTGCTCACTATGGATGTCATGTTGACCCCAAGTATTTAGATATTATCATAGTTCCAGGACTTTTCTCCTATTTCCTCATCCTAGAATCCCTGTTCATTTTCCTCTTCCTCAATCAGTTTCTGCAGCTCCTCCATATCCAATTCTAGTGTCAGTCCTGTGAGGCTTTCCTTACTGTCCTCATCCGTCAGTCACCACAGGAGGGATCTGTTTCATCTTAAGCTTTTCTTTCCTCACTGAAGACCATACTGGCCCGTTCCACAGACAGCCCTGATCTCTCACAGCAGCTACTTTTAATATAAATTTAGTAATGTGTCTGTTGTTGGATCAACTTGTTTGCAGGAGCTGAGGAATTTGTCTCCTCAGATTTGGAGTCTAGACAAGGTCTCTCATTCTTCTTTTTAGTTTTCAGCACATTTGACCACAGACCCGGCCCTCTTCGAAGATACAGCCATTACGTCTGGTCTTGGGAGCCCCTGGATCATTGCCATGACCCTTGTCATCCAAAGTCATGAAATTTACAAGTACTGTGGGCAGAATTGAGAGAGCAGAACAAGCACAGGGTTGGGTTGTGAGAACTGGGGATGAGGGTGTGAGGGCAGAGCTTCTGTCCCTGTCCGACCACTGAACTCCTCACTCTGCATGACACGGGCTGAACTGAACCTCCCTGACTTCATAGAAAATCCCATGGTTTGTTTGTGGGTCCCTCTCCCAGACCCCCACTTTGGCTTCAGGTGAATCTTCACTGTCAAATACCAGAGGGAAAGGGGTGATGTTCAAACCAAAGCTTAAAGCCTCCTGCCAAGGGAACTAAGAAATTCAAGTTTAATGCAGACTAGGGTCTCGGTTTGGGCACAGCCCATAATGAGGGTGTTGCTATTAGGAACACAGGCAGGAGAAATACTGAAATTGAAGTGGACAGTCTCCAGATGATGTCTCCCAGGGTAAGGGATGGAGCAGGCTAACTCAGAGCTCTGTGTGATCCACCAGTGAGAGGAAAAGCCCAGAGCAGAGCAGGGAGAGAGGGATGCTGGCCTCTCCACCCAGGACACAGTTTCCTTCTTAGGCCAGGACTCTCTTGGGCCTGTGGATCCTGCATGGAAGGAGAGAACAAGGCTGAGAAAGGGGGCAGAAGAATTATCTTACTTGGTCTAATGTTGAGTCCAAACCACGTGACTGTCTATTGAGGAACAGGAGGAGTACGACTGTAAGTTCAGGCTGGAGGATGCAGGGGTGAGAGGAACAAGAGAAACGCAGGACTCTAGTGGGGAGACTTTGAGATGGGGAGTGATCAGGAGGGCAGCTGAGAACAACTGACCCAGGAGTTCCTTAGCCACTTGCACAAACCCGGGTTTCTTTTCTGAAGGCTACAGCAAATCCTGAAGACCCTTCAAATGCAGCATCACAAGCCTGTATTCGTGGATTGTCCACAAGAAGTTCCTGACCTGCTCACATTTGCCTTACTCTCTTTTTTAAAGATTTTTTCAAAATTTATTTTTTCATTTTAATGAATGTTTACAGAGACTTTGGATTTCCATTCATTCATTGTTGCACTTTTCTCACTTCCCATCCCTCCCCACCAAATTCACTCTTCTCTTTGAAAAATACAAGAAAAATCTTTCATTGTTTTATAATCCCTCTCTTCAAGTCCACTCCACTACGCAGCCTTCGTTCTGGACAATAATATCTAATCACATATCCCTTTTAAACAGTTCTTTCCCTTATCTGTTTCAATGCAGCATACATTATTTATCTCATCTTTCTCATACTCCCTTCAACGCAGATGCCAGTCTTGTTTTACAACAGTGGCACCATGCAATATTTGTCCTTTTGTGACTGAGACATTTCAATCAGCATAATGTCCTCCATTTTGTATAACATTTCATGAGGTTTTTTTGTTTTTCAATGCAGCGTAATATTCCATTGTGTGAATATACCACAGCTTCTCTATCCACTCATTTGTTGATGGGCACTTAGGTTGTTTCCAACTCCTTGCTATTGTGAACAAAGCCGCAATAAACATGGGTGTACATATATCTGCTTGGTTGGCAGGTATGGTTTCTTTTGGGTATATTCCCAGCAGTGGAAGTGCTAAGTCAAATGATATTTCTATTTGCAACTTTTTGAGAAAGCATCAAAGTGCATTCCACAGTGGTTGCACCATTTTACACTCCCACCAACAGTTGAATGAGGGTTCCAAGTTCTCCACAACCTCGCCAGCTTTTGTAGCTTGCTGTTTTGTTAAATATTGCTGTTCTTACTGGGGTGAGATCATATCTCATAGTTGTTTTGACTTGCATCTCTCTTAGGGCTAAGGAATTTGAGCATTTCTTCATGTGCTTGTTAGACATCTGAATGTTGTCTTCAGTGAAGTGTCTGTTCATATCCTGTGCCCATTTTTCAATCGGATTATTTACCTTTATCTTGTGGTGCTCCAGTATTTTATAAATTCTTTATATAAGACCATTATCTGACATGTTCTTAGCAAATATTTTTCCCAGTCTGTGGCTTCCCTTTTTATCCTAGTGGATAAGTTTTTGGATGTGCATAGGGATTTTATTCTTAGAAGGTCTCATTCATGTATTTTATTCCCTCCTGGCTGTAGATTTTTCAGGATGCTTGGAAGACTGTTTATGGATAAATACTGTATAAAGCCACTTTTGTAAAGTGGGACCATCATTGGAGTTGGGGGAAAACTAAAAAAAAGGGGATAAATAACATATATTCTATTGAAACAGGTGAGGGAGAGAACTGCTTAAAAAGAATATGTGATTAAGTATTTTTGACATGACAAGAGTACAGAATGAAAGCTGCATAGTGGAGTGGACTAGGTTGGTGGGGGGAAGGGGCTTGTTTATCAATGAAAGTTTGGGGGGTTTTTTTGTTTTTTTTTTACTTTTCAAAGAGAAAAATGAACTGGGGGAAGAGGAAGGAAGAGGTGGGCAGGGAGGAAAGTGTGCAACAATGAATGAATGGAAATCCAAAGTTTCTGTAAACTTTTATTAAAATGAATAAAGGGGGCAAGAGGAAGTGGAAACTACCATGCACACTGCTTGCGGCTCTTCAGCTCTTTGACTGTCTAACTACGGTTCCAGGCTGTCAAATCAGAAGGGTGAGCTGCACATCCTAAGTGCTCCACTGATCCCATTGGCAGTGCATTTAAAATCAGGGAGTGAGATGCCTCCTACCTGGTTTCTCTTTTTTAGGAGTGCTTTGCTTATTTGAGGCCTCTTTCCATTCCAAATGAATTTGAAGATTACTTTTCCATCTCGTTGAAGAATGGGATAGGTATTTGTTTTGGGATTGCATTGAACCTGTAAATTGCTTTTTGTAGTATTGTAATTTTCACAATATTGAGTCTTCCTATCCATGAGCAAGGGATATTCTTGCACTTCTCCAGGTCTCTTTTTGTTTCTTGTAGTAATGTTTCATAATTCTCTTTAAATAGATCCTTTGTGCTTCTGGTTAGATTTACTTCCAAGTATTTAATCGTGTGATTAGCTATTGTGAAGGGTATTGTTTTTCTTAGCTCCGGCTCTGTATTCTCTTTGTCACTGCAGAGAAATCCAATTGATCTTGTTTCCTGCAACTTTGCTGAATTGGCCAACTATGTCCGGTTGTTTTCTTGCTGAATCTTTAGGGTTTTCTAAGTATACTATCATATCGTCTGCATATAGAGATAATTTTACCTCCTCTTTGCCAATTTGGATACCTCTTGTTTCCTTTTTTTGTCTTATTGCTATCACTAAGACTTCCAATACCATATTGAATAGGAGAGGTGATGGTGGGCATTCTTGTCTAGTTCCTGTTCTTAAGGGGAATGCCTTTAATCTCTCCATTGAGAACAATGTTGGCTTTGGAGCTTGTGTATATTCTTTTTACTATGTTAAAGAAATTCTCCCCTAATCCTGTTTTGCTGAGTGTTTTAATCAGGAAAGGGTGTTGGATTTTGTCAAAGGCCTTTTCTGCACCAATTGGTAGGATTATGTGGTTCTTGTTCTTTGCTTTGTTAATGTGATGACTTATACTGATTGTTTTTCTTATGTTGAACCATCCTTGCATAACTGTTATGAATCTCACTTGGTCATGGTGAATTATTTTTTTGATATATCATTGGATTCTATTGGCCAAGATTTTATTCAGGATTTTCACATCTATGTTCACGAGAGTATGGAGATAGGAGATAGGAGATACCTTTTCAACCTATATGCAGAACAGATTATCCAGGAGGCTGGTCTCTATGAGGAGAAATGTGGGGTCAAGATTGGTGGATGATTTATCAACAACCTGTGTTATGCGGATGACACAACCCTGCTTGCTGAAACTGAAGAGCACCTGAAGCGCCTGGTGCAGAGTGTCAAGGATTGCAGCCTACAATATGGATTGAG
>NW_006399852.1:19902-21763 GCF_000299155.1 Elephantulus edwardii | reverse complement strand
TTCAGTGACTGGGATAATCGGGATGGGTGTGTCAGAGATGGTGCAATTGGCACAGGACAGAGCAGAGTTTAGGGCTGTTGTACATAGGGTCGCTATGAGGCGCAAGCGACTCGACGGCACATAACAACAACAACAACATGTTCACGAGAGATATTTGCCTATAGTTTTCTATTTTGGTGGTGTCTTTACCTGGCTTTGGTATCAAGGATATGTTTGCTTCAAAGAATGAGTCTGAGAGAATTCCATCTTTTACTATTTTCTGAAAAAGTTCTTGTAGAATTGGTGACAATTCTGCCCTGAATGTCTGATAAAATTCACTTGTAAAACCACCTGGTCCTGGGATTTTTTTTGGCTGGAAGTTGTTTTATTACCTTTTCAATTTCTTCTTTTGTAATGGGTCTGTTTGGGTGTTCAATTTCAGTTGGTGTCAGTGCCTTATTCTCTTGACGTTAACTACTGATACTCTTGCACTGGATCAAGAGCCCTGAGCAGAGGAAGCATTTTTTTTAATCTTCTGGTTCTTTGTTGAAAAACAAGGACTGCTCTGGATCCTCTGTTCTTGTTACTGATATCACCTGGTGAGATATTGTGCGCCACCTCAGAAGGGAAGAGCTCATAAATTAAGTACCTATGTTAAGACTATGTCTCCCCCTGGTGACAGCACACAGCTTTGCATGTGACTGTTATGTCCTTATTTCATCTGGGCCCGCCATACTGCTATGCTCAACAATGTCAGGATTTCTCTTATCAGTATTTCTATTGCAGTACTCTTTGTCAAATCAATACCATTAGCAACTTGAAAATAAAACATATTTTCAAAGAGTGGCAAATAGTATTGGTGATTTTCCTACATATTTGATGAATTACTTTCAATAAAGTACATTTTTAATCAGATGATCATATGATTTACTATGCCAGGGATGAAAAGGTGAGAAAAAATGGGGTTGGTTTAATAATTAAAAAAGTCATTTCTAAATGTATCTGGAAATACAATGTGGTGAGTGACTGGATAATATCCATATGCATACAAAGAAGTCCAGTGCATACCACTATCATTCAAATATATGCACCAATAACTAGAGCCAAAGAGGAGGAAAAGAAGATTTCTACCAAATTTTGCAGTCAGAAATTGATCAAACATGCAATCAAGCTGCATTGATAATAATGGGCGACTGGAACGCAAAAGTCGGGAACAGGAAGAAAGTTCAGTAGCTGGAAAACATGGACTCAGTGAGAGAAGGAGGCTGGAGATAGAATGATAGAGTTTTGCACATTCAATGATTTATTCGTTGCAAGTACCTTTTATAAGAAACATAAATTCAGGCTATATACTGGATCTCACCTGATGGTATGCATAGGAATCAAATCGATTACATCTGTGGAAAGACTCCCTGGAAAAGCTCAATATCAGCAGTGAAAACCAGGCCTGGTGGTGATTGTGGGACAGACCACCAACTACTCATATGCAAGTTCAAGCTGAAGTTGAGGAAAATTAAATCTAGTCTACGGGAACCAAGATTTTACATTAAGTCTGTCTCACTCAAATTTCAAAACCATTTCAGGAACAGGTTTGAGGCCTTGATTACCAATGAGCATACATCAAATGGGCTATGGGAGGATATCAAGAAAATTGTCCATGAAGAATGTGAAAGATAATTACAAAGGCTGAAGAAGAAGAAAAGACCAAGGTGGATGTCAGATGAGACTCTGAGTATTGCCATTAGAGCGCCGAGAAGCCGAAGCTAAAGGAAAAAAAAAAAAAAGAAATCAAAGAGCTGAACAGAAAATTTCAAAAGGCAGCCCGGGATGACAAAGCAAGATACTATAATGAAATGTGCAGAGAGCTGGAGTCAGAAAATCA
>NW_006399852.1:16309-18457 GCF_000299155.1 Elephantulus edwardii | reverse complement strand
GAGAAGGTGAAGCCAGAATGCTCCTTGGAGTCAAGGATTCTGAAGCTTCGTCTGACATACTTTGGACATGTGGCAAGAAGGGACTGGTCCTTCGAGAGGGACATCATGTTTGGGAGAGTGGAGGGATGGTACAGGAGAGGAAGACACTCAATGGGATGGATTGATTCTGTGAGTAGAGTGGTGGATATGAGTGTGTTTGAGATGGCGAGGTTGGCACAGGATAGTATGGCTTTTAGGGCTCTTGTACATAGGATTGCTATGAGTCGCAAGCGACTCAATGGCACATAACAACAACAACAAGGGTTGTTACGTTTTTATTAGGTTTTATCAAATTGCTTGCAACGCATAGTGACCCTATGTACAACAGCTCTGAACCCTGTTCTATCTTGAGCCAACATTACTGCCTTTGACACACCCACCCCCATTACCCCTGTCACTGAGTCAATCCATCTCACGAGGATTTTCCTCTCCTGTGCTGTCCTTCCACCCTCCCAACTATACTGTCCCTCTCTAAGTTATGGTCCCTCTTTGCAACATGAACAAAATAATTAAATGAAGCCTCAGAATCCTTGCCTCCCAGGAATAGCCTGTTTTCACTCTCTTCAGGACAAAACTGGTTGGTCTCCTAGCAGTCCATAGTATATTCAATACACTTCTCCAGCATCATAACTCAAAGGCACCAATTCTCCTTCTATCATCGCTAGTCATTGTCTAGCTTTCTGGTGCACAGAATCAGGTGCTCCATATTCTCCAGACTGACATCACTGCTCTTCAATACTCTGGAGAGGTCCCTCACTGCAGACCTTCCCAGTGCAATTTGTCTTTTGATGATTGAGGAGCCAAGGAAATTGAAGCTGTGAACAATCTCAATCTCGTCACCATCTATCATGATGCTGCCGATTGGCTTAGTAGTGAGAAATCAATAATTGGGAAATGTCTTTCATCTGCTCCTTTCTGTAAAATGCTGTCTGTCAGATATTGTTCTAAATCTGAACATTCAAATTACAATAGACTTGGAAGAAGGATTGGCCATCCATTTCTGAAATAACAGATCTTTTAAAACCTTATGTACAATAACGTACACTTAGACTAGCAGATATGGCAACTGATGCTGAGCCCTCAAATATGGAAACAAAAGATGAGAAACCATCGTAAGTAGACACTAGTGATCAGAACATCAAATATAAGAAGCATAAATGTAAGAAAATTGGGCATTGTTAAGAAAGAAATAGAACACAAACATTGACATACTAGTTATTGGTGAAATGAGATGCACTGACATGGGGCATGCAACAATTTCAAGCATGGGCTGGAGAAGGGGAGGCTGGGTAAACTTTTGAAGGAGAAACCAAAAATAACCTGTAGCTCCAAATGAGCTTTTATCTCTTTGCCCATTAATTTCTTCAATCTTTCATAAAAATTTTAAAATGAATATTTTTATCATTCATATACATTTTGTTTCACATATGTCCATTGTGTTCTATACAGTCTTTCATTTATAATATATTTAATTATTTTATATCTTGGGTCTCTATGAGTCTGGGCTCTATGAGAAGTATGGTGTCAGGATTGGTGGAAGATCTATTAACAATCTGCATTATGCAGATGACACAGCCCTGCTTGCTGAAACTCAGGAGGACCTGAAGAGTTTGCTGCAGAGCATCAAGGACTGCAGCCTCCAATATGAATTGAGGTTCAATGTCAAGAAGACAAAGATTCTCACCACTGGACATTGGCAGCATCGGGATGGATGATGAAGAGATTGAGATTGTCAATAACTTTAGTTTGCTTGGCTCCATGGTCGACACTCTTGGCACCAATAGCCAGGAAATAAAAAAATGTATTGCGATGGGAAAGTCTGCTATTAGGGACCTCTCCATGTTACTGAAGAGCATTGGTGTCAGTCTGGAGACTAAGGTGCATTTGATACAGGTTTCACTCATTATGCATCAGATAGTTGGACAATGACTAAGGAGGATAAAAGGAGAATTGATGCCTTTGAGCTTTGGTGCTGGAGAAAGTACTGAATGTACTGTGGACTGCCAAGAAAACAAACAGATTCATCCTGGAGAAGGTTAAACCAGGCTGCTCCTTGGAGGCAAGGATTCTGGGGCTTTGTCTGACATACTTTGGATATGTTGTAAGGAG
>NW_006399852.1:13704-14709 GCF_000299155.1 Elephantulus edwardii | reverse complement strand
CACAGCTTCTCTAGCCATTCGTTTGTTGATGGGCACTTAGGTTGTTTCCAACTCCTTGCTATTGTGAACAAAGCTGCAATAAACATGGGTGTCCACCTTCCTCCTTGAAGTTGGTGGTGGAGGGAGATCCCCGCTCCACCCATGAGGGCTTCAAGTTTACACTCTTTAAACGTGAAACCTCACCACAACATGATAAAGATAACCCAACTGAAAAATGGGCACAGGATACGAACAGACACTTCACCAAAGAAGACATTCAGGTGGCCATAAAACACATGAGGAAACGTTCAAAATCTCTAGCTCTAAGAGAGATGCAAATCAAAACAACTATGAGATATCATCTCACCTGAGTGAGAATAGCAAAATTCAACAGAACAGCAAACAACAAATGCTGGAGAGGTTGCAGAGAAGCAGGAACCCTTAATCACAATTGGTGCTCATGTAAAATGGTGCAACCACTATGGAAGGCAGTATGGTGCTTTCTCAAAAAGTTGCAAATTGAAATACCATTTGACCCAGCAAGTCAACTACTGGGAATATACCCTAAAGACACCAGAACTGCCACCCAAGCAGATATATGCATATCCATTTTCACTGTGGCTTTGTTCACAATAGCAGAGCTGGAAACAATCTGCCCATCAACAAATGAATGGATAGAGAAGCTCTGGTATATTCACACAATGGAATACTACGCTGCATTGAAAAATAAGGAACTCATGAATTATTATACAAAATGAGTGAACCTAGAGGACATTATGCTGAGTGAAATATCTCAGTCACAAAAGGACAAATACTGCATAATGCCACTGTTGTAACGTGGGACCAACATCGGGGTTGGGGGAAACGAAACAAAAGAGGGGAAAAATAATGTATACTCCGTTGAAACAGATGAGGGAGAGAACTACTTAAAAAGAATATGTGATTAGGTATTTTTGTCATGACAAGAGTGCAGAATGAAAGCTGCACAGTGAGTGGACTTGGCAGGGTTGGGGGGGCTTGTTTATC
>NW_006399852.1:12315-12929 GCF_000299155.1 Elephantulus edwardii | reverse complement strand
GATGGGTTCAATAATGTATACTGCATTGAAACAGATGAGGAAGAAAACTGTTTAAAAGAGATATGTGATTAGGTATTTTTATCATGACAGGAGTTCAGAGCGAAGGCTGCATAGTGGAGTGGACCTGGGGGAAGGGATTGTAAAACAATGAAAGAATTTTTCTTTTACTTTTCCAAGAGGGGAGTGTAGTGGGAGGAGAGGGTTGGAAGGGGAGAAAATTGCAACAATGAATGAACGGAAATCCAAAGTCTCTGTAAATTTTCATTGAAATTAAGAAATTTAAAAAACCCTCTGATCTATATTTTAGATCATAGAATAAAGCTGAGCAAGTCTGGTAAAAAAACATTAATAAAGGGTGCGGGAGGAAGCGTTGCATCCTGCTTCCGATTCTTACACCATTTCAAGCATACAAACCACAGTTGCTGCACATATTTCCCATTGCCTCGTGCGGCGCAAAGTTTGCCTCTTTAAAAGCCAAGACCTGCCATCAGCAGACACTTTCGGCCACTCCATGATCGCCCACCTGTATCCCTGTCCTGCACTCAGGCCCCATGAGGCCGGCTCCAGGCTCCACGCTGTGTCTCCTTCTGCTTCTGGGGCAGCTGTCAGGCTTG
>NW_006399852.1:0-10899 GCF_000299155.1 Elephantulus edwardii | reverse complement strand
TGTGTGTGTGTGTGTGTGTGTGTGTGTGTGTATAAGACATGGATCACAGTGTAACTCCTTCATAGAATAATGGACATACTTTTCTCATCAGCTGGCCTCTCCTCACTGTCACACCCCTGGTCCACTCACCATGGGTGTCTTGCTGACCACAAACATTTAGGCATTCTCTTGCACTCTCTGCTCACTATTTCTTCATCCTGGAGTTACTCATTGTTCTCCTCTCTCTCAGCCTGTGTCTGGGAATCCTCCACATCCACGTCCAGGGTCGGCCCCTGAGCTGCCTTCCTTCCTGTCCTCATCCACCGGTCACAGCAGTGATCTGTTTATAGTGAGCTTCTCCTTTCCTCACTAGGACAGGTCTATCCCATAGTCGGTTGTGACCTCTCACCGGAGCTGCCCTGTAGTGGAGGGTCAACGCATGTGCTTGGTGTTGGATCGCCTTGTTGTCAGGAGCTGAGAAGTGTCTCCTGAGGTCTGGGGTCTGGTCAAGGGCTGTCACCCCTCTTGTTTCCACTCCAGCTCTGCCCACCATGAATTCAACCACCTTCCAAGCCAGTCACTCCATCGCTGTCACACCGAGTCCCTGGTTCCTCCCTGTGACCCTCACCTGCTTAACCCTACTTCACATCTACTGTCAAGGCCTTCAGATTTCCAGGTACTGTGGGCAGAAATGACAGAGCAACACAGGGCACCAGGGACTAGTTGTGAGGATGAGAGGGAGTCACTATCCCTCTCCTACTTCTGACCCCTCCAACCTGAATAACACATGATGGGTCCACCTCCCATCGGGTCATAGAAAATCCCTGTTTTCTCTGAGATCTGAGTTCCAGTGAGAGAGGGATGGCCTATTTCAGAAGGAGTTGTGGTGTTAATACAAAAGCCTGCTCCCTCTCTGTTGGTTCAATCCACTACTGGCTTTGTGTCAGGAAAATGGGAAATATCCTTATGTGGGATCACAGCTTCAGAAACCCAGTGGATGACAAGCATGGTTGTAGCAGATTAAATGCTAAGCATTACAGAAACCATTTTATAGCTTAACATTGTTATTATTGTTGTTATGTGCCATTGAGTCACCTGTGACCCATAGTGACCCTATGTACAACAGCCCTAAATCCTGCTCTATCCTGTGCCATTCTCACTGTTTCCAACACACCTATCTCCATTACCCTGGTCACTGAATCAATCCATTTCATTGAGGGTCTTACTCTTTTACGCTATCCCTCCACCCTCCCAAGCATGACGTCCCTCCCTAAGGACTGATCCCGCCTTGCAACTTGGCTAAATTATGTCAGACAAAGCTTCAGAATCCTTGCTTGCAAGGAGCAGCCTGGTCTCACCCTCTCCAGGTGAACCTGTTTGTTCTCCTAGCAGTCCCTGGTATAATCAATACTCTCCTCCAGCACCACAGCTCAAAGGCATCAATTCTCCTTCTATCATCCCTGGTCATTGTCCAGTTCTCTGATGCATAACAAGTGATTGCCAAGCCCACGACATTAGAGAAGCTGTTTTGTTCTGACAGTCATTTTAAGAACCATATGCTTTAATCATTTTTGGCAATAATGTGTGTTACTAAGGTTTATGTTTCCTAGGACTTGTTCACCCAACGTGGTCACTACTCCCTGACTCCCTCCTGTACATGCCTGGGGCTTGGACCGTCATGAGAAGTCAAAATAACAACTCCCAAATGTAAAAAAAAAAATCTCAGCTGCCAACCACAATGAGCTTCGTGTAAACCACATACCCAATCTCTGTATATACACCCAATCTTTGCTTCCCTTTGGGATCGGAATGGTTTGGGCAATAACTGACATTCTTGACCCGCATGTAATTGTTAATCTCCAATATTGGCTGAGTGTTTAAATAGCACATTTTCTGCCATAACACTATGAATCATCTGTGACTTAATGTCAGTGAGTTTAGAGTTTTTGTGTTTGGTGACTCTTTACTGTCAAAGACCAGAGTAAAGGGATGAAAACCTTCTCTGTCATTTTGAGTGTGAGACCAACAAAGTCAAGAAGGCGAGCCTCCTGGGGAAGAAGTTAAACGCCATGAAGGAATGGGAGGAACAAGCACAAACCCAGACCAATGCTTGCCCAGGGCCTGCGGCTGCTCAAAGGGCTGAGAATCCCAGGCCTGATGTATTGCAGGGTCTCTGTTTACTGAGGGTAGAGATGGCAGGAACACAGGCCTGAGAAGTCCTGAGACTGGGGTGCACAGCAGTGTGGTGACCCCAGAGATGTCTTCAGGGGAAGGGATCGAGCAGGGTCAGAACAGTTGCACTCAGAGTTGTGTGAGCCCCACCAGTGTGAAGAAAGGTCAACAGGAAGGATTTTCACCTGCAATCTCCCCTGGTCCTAGGGTCCCTGACATGGAGGAATTACCAGGACCTGAGCAAGACACCAGACAGAGCTCTGCAGACACCAAGGCCCCAACAGCACACGTGTCTGCCCCTCTCGCCCCAGCCAGGGTCAACCCACCATGCACTTCAACATCTCTGTACATGGCGAACTTTCAGGCCACATCTCCTTTGAGCAGACAAAGACCCAAAGACAGCAGAAAACTTCTGAGCTTTGAGTACTGGGGAGACAGGATTTGGTTACAGGGGTTTGTGCTCTCACAGAATCATTCCTGGGTTTATGAGCCAGCGTGGTGACTTCACATGCCATAGTGGTGTTGGTGGCAAGTCCATCTACGGAGAGATGTTTGATGATGAGAACTTCTGTTAACACTGAATGATTGGATGGCAAGCATGTTGTGTTCTGAAAGAAGGCATAAACATTGAAGGAGCCATGGGGGGCTAGGGTCCAGTAATGACAAGACCAGCAAGATCACTGTTGGTGACTGTGGGCAGCTCTTACATCATCCGTACTTCATGTTTGCTCTTAATCACCAGATCATTCCTTCTGTAGCTCCAGTGATCACCCTGCCACTCTCAGGGGCCTGCAGGATCTTCTAATCTAATCTAATCTAATCTAATCTAATCTAATCTAATCTAATCTAATCTAATCTTTGTGCTCTTGCTACAGTTCACTGGATTCCACGTTCTCTTTCCTCTCCTCCAGGTTTAGCAGGATTACAAAGTTAAGTATATTACTAAGAAATAAAAAGTTGACAATACTTTTGTCCATTCTTATTTGGTATGGGTCTTTGGGCATAACATAAGTTATTTTCCATAGAGTCAGAACTGACTCATAGTTGACACTCCGGAGAGTTTTCAGAGGGAGTTATTTGCATGGGAGGAGATTGTCCATCCTTGGTCCATGGAGAAGCTGGTGGATTTGGTGCTTTCTGGATTCCAGTGCAGTTTCTTACCGCTAGGCCATCAGAGCTCCTATAATATCAATATGGTTGTTAAATGCCATCGAGTTGTAGGTGACTCACAGCGACCTTATGAACAAAAGAACACTAGTATAACTTTCATCCTTTCTCCAGGTTCATAGGGTTTCCAGAGGCAAGCTATTTTGGAAGTGGATGCCACTCCTGCTCCCAAGCTTGTTTTATTCAGGGAGCTCCATCAAACACTGTCCACCATGGGTGACCAGTATTGCATTTGGCACATCAGGGTCACAGTGTTCAGCACCACAACAATTATGAATTACCTCTGTACAGCAAATCGACAGACCAGTGCTATGCCACCTAGAAGAATATTTGACCAAAAACAGTTAAGAACAGGCCTGAGGGATGTAGATTAAAATCATCCAACTATGGCTTGGTAGCCTCTTGAATATTAAAAAGCTTACTATATTTATTAAATCCTAAAGTCCTTTTATTCCCTTTCTTTTTTTTAAATTTTATTTTTATTATTTGTGTGTGTGTATACCATCAAATCAGATTTGACTGGCATAGGAGGAGATTTTTCCTCCTTCTCCAGCAAAGCAACTGTTGGATTTGAACCGCTCATTTCTGGGATTGGAGTGCAGCTTCTTGCCACTAGGCCACCAGAGCTTGCCCCCTTTCTGACTTAGTATGATGGCAAGAAGACTTCATGTCACTGACTGTTTATATCTCTATGATGTATTTTGAGTATAACACTGATAAAGACAAGAAAAATGATCTGCAACTTTGAGAATGTATAGTCTTAAAAATTAATTTTTGAAAGCTTGCTTTTGGGGTGTAATGTGTGTCTGCTTTTGGCCTGTGGGGAAAGAATAACCTATATTCCTGAGTTATAGCTGTTTCCATATCTGAATGTACTTAGAGAACACAAGTTGATTCCAACAAAGTCTTCAGAACTGAAAGACAACCACCCCAATTAAAAAATAACAACAACAACAAAAAAAACAAACCCAAAGCAAAACAAAAACCACCAGAGAAATTTACTCTTTGCTGTTGTCCTGAACCCCCACCCCTGGCCTGGGTTTGATGCCTTGGAGGAGGGAGATGGGGTAAGGAGGCAGGATGCATGGATAAGGCACAAGGAAAGAGCAAGGCCTTGGTGAAGAGACTCTGAGATGGGGAGTTATCAGGAGGGCAGCCCAGGAGAACTGACCCAACAGTCCTTGAGCCACTGGTCCAAGAATGTGCTTCCTTTCTGGAGGATGCTTCTCCACATACCTCAGGCCTGGTATCCATGGATGACGATCTTCATTATCCCTCACCCTGGTGGCCTTTTCCTCTTGCTGCTGACTGCTAGAACTCCCTCACTGGTCTTCTGAAGATGCCCGAGAGTCCTCGACTTGGGGAACGTGCTTCCTCTGCTGCTTCTATGGAAAAACATTTAATTTTCTGGTTCCTAATCCTGTCCTCATCAATGAGTGCTATCATCAGTTGAAACACCGTCTGAAGGGAAAGATCTCAAACAGCATGCATTGTGGTGAATCTCTACTGCACTATAATTTGTCAAAACAAACTCATTTGCAATAATCTAATAATGGGATATATATTCACTCATTGAAAGACAATATTGGTGTTTAACCTACAGGGTTGATTAGATCCTTCTTTTGTCATCCTTAGTTATTATCCAGATGCATAGTAAGCAATTGAAAAGAACATGGCCTTTATCAGGTGCGCCTTAGTCTCTAGACTGATACCATTCCTCGTCAGCACTCTGGAGTGATTCTTGACAGCAGCTTTTTACAGTGCAACTTATCTTTTGATTTCTTGGCTGCTGGTGCCAAGAGAGTTGATTGTGGACCTGAGCAAGGTGAAATCATTATCAGCTTCAGCTTTTATCCATCTGTCATGATACTGCATATTGGCCTGGTGATGAGGATCTTTGTTTTCTTGATGTTGAGATACAATCCATACTGAAGGATGCAGTTCTTGACCTTCATTTCACATCTTCCTGTGTTTCAGGGAACAAGGTTGTGTTATCTGCGTTATGCAGGTTGTTGATGAGTTTTCCTCCAATCCTGATACCACTGTCTTATTTATAAAATCCAGCCTCCCAAATAAGCTGTTCAAAATATAGATTGAAAAGGTATAGAGAAAAGATACATCCTTAACTCACTCTTTTCTTGATTTTGAACCATGCTGTGTTTCCTTTGCTCTGTTCAGACAACTGCTTTCTGGTCTAGGTGTAGATTTTGCCTGAGCACAATCAAGAATTCTGGGATTTTTATTCTTCTCAATGTCAGCCACAATTTACTGTGATATATAAACTAAAATGTCTTTGCACAGTTTATAAAACACAAATAGACATCTTTCAGGTACTCTTTACTTTCAGCCAAGATCCATCTGACATCAGCACCAGTACCCCTAGTGCCATAGCCTCTTCTAAATCCAGTTTGTATTTCTGCAGTTTTCTGTGGATGTACTGTTCTAGTGGGTTTGGGATAATCTTCAGCAAGTATTTGCTTACATATCATAGTAATGTTATTGTTTGATAATTTCCACACTCTTTTGCATCACCAATAGACAGTATTAAAACATACTCTTGATAAGATGAGGAGTTAAAATGACTCATTAGAACATACTGGACAGTAAGTATGTGCTGAAACACAGAGTGTGGTCCTAGTAAACACAATCCTTAGATAATATGACTGAAGAGCAGACATAAAAAAGAGTTCCCACCAAAAGCTGATAATATAACCCACAAAATGCATCTGTCTGCTGGGTGCAACGTTTCCCCAGGACCAGTCAAAGTTTCCAAGATTGAGACATAGATTTCATTACAGGCACAGCAGATCTCTACCAGTCATCACCATGATTTCAGAGAAGATTTGGAAAAGATTCCAACGTGGCTCTTGCAGCCTCCTGCACACATAGCTGTAAGTTCTCACCTCTCTGCCCAGGGATATATAGAATTCCATCCTGACAGGTTGTATTTGTTGTGTTAATGAGGACAGTGTAGGGTTGATTTGCAGTCAATCTCTCCTGAGAGAGAAAAGATTACAAAAGCAGTAAAGAGAGAGAAGGGACGTGATAGATGACTAGACAGGTGCCAGGCCACATGCAAGTCTCCAGGGAAGGACACAGGCCTGTCCCCACAGTCCCCCTACCCTAGGATGCAGCCCTTTGAAAGCAGACTTCAGGCCCTTCACTTCTCAAAGAAGACCTGTCAGCTTATTCAAGTCCCACCTCCCACATGTCTGTTAAGAATGGGGAATCCTGCAACAATTCCATGAGTCCATTGCTTTAATGTTTCTCTCACTAAAATTCACTCTCACTTTTTATTTTTTCCTCACTGCTCCTCAACTAGGAGGGGAGAAACAGTCCTGGGGAGGGTCGTGGAGAAAACTTGCAGTTCTGAGTCACCATGAGACCCCGGTCCCATCCCAAGGACCCATGGCAGTCACCCCCAGGACCAGCTGGACAGCTGCAGCAGATGTAGGAGCCTGGCTGACACAGTGACTATAACTTGAGCATGACACAAGTTGTGAGGCTGGTGCCCAATAGGGCAAGGCTCACATCTGTTCATAGGGTCGGCATGAATGAGAAAAATCCAAGAGATTGTCTGCAGAGAAAACAACCATTCTGAGTCTGAGCCAGTTCCTGTGGCATTAGAAATGTTGGCAAATGGAAAATATCACCCACTCCCACGAGGGCGGGGAGATCCTGAATGAGTAACCTCGGTTTTCATGAAAGAATGAAATGGGAAGGTTGTATTTCAGCTCTTAGGATGAACCTGCATCTCAGAGATGCCAGCATACATTTTGATCATCTTTGTTCACATGTTTCCAAGGAAAAATTTAGGTCAAAGCATTTCATACACTTCTCTTCATACAAGATTCAAGTGTATGACTGAGGATAGAGTGTGTGGTTGTATGAACAAGATCTCTGGCTCTCAGTCGTGTTTTGCCAGCACTTGGGACATTCATTCTGAAAACCTCGGTGTTTGTGAAGCTTCTGACGTGTAGGCTGTGATCCCCGTGTCACAATCCGTGGTTTCTTCTTTGTTGTGAAGGTCACAAGATTTTAGGAGACCACAGAGTCTCAGCGCTCCTGTCTGGGAAGTGAAGGTTGTCAGCTGCCACCCTGTGGACTTGAGTCACAGCGACTCCTGAAAAACAGATCTGAACCTACCCTCAAACCAAGAAGAGCTTAGGGGGTATGATGCAGATTTTCTTCCTTCAAGTCCCCCCGCCCCACGCCCACCTGTACCCTGGGGCTGTGATTTTTCTCGACTTTTCCCAGCACAGGGAACTCTGGTGGCCTTGTCCCCAGGGAGATTCGTTGTGAACCCTCAAGAGACGTCTCTGGGAGCGACTCTGCAGGAGAAAGAGGAGCAATCATCCCCAGAACTATGTCAGAAGCAAACTCACTGCCCTGGCGTTGTCTCCCTCGGATTCCGCAGCTGTAAGTCATAGAAGAGATTTCTCCTGGAAATCATCTTGGAGAGACAATCTTTCTTCTTGGATCAGCGCGCCACCACCGCACCCCAAGCACCAGCACCGTCCCCTGAGCTTAGGCCAAGCGCCACCGCAGAACCAAGTGCCACTGACGATGAGAGTGCCAGCACTGAGAGGAGCGTCACCGCCGCCCATCACGCCTCCGCAGGGCGGGCCACCTATAAGTAGAGCAGAGCCGGCACTAACCTCCTGGCCTCCGGCCTCCGCAGGGCGCCACACCTCTTAAAAGTAGGGCCGCGGATGCTCACCTCCGTTCTCCGCAGGGCGGGCCATCACCTCGGGAGCGGCGGCCTCTGCGCCTTTAAGTAGCGTCCAGTTGACTGCGCACCTACAGACTCTCCCTGCATCCGGTGCTCACAGCCTCAGCGGTTCTTTGGTCCTGCGCGCGGTCGGCACTTTCCTCACTGCCTGGTGTTAACACGGTCGCCTGCGCGTCCCGCTCCCGACTACAGCCCCCCACCGGCGCCGGGCGAGCCTCCACGAAGTCCCCGAGCGGCACCATTGCCTCCCCTCAACCTAATGGCTCCTACTCATCCGACTGATTTTCCCAGCTCCGCTATTGGGGACCCCAAGACCTGTACCTGCATAGACGGAATCAGCAGACAACTCTGTGGACACCGGACCCCTCGTGCGCTCTGGCCCCCCGTGATGGGGACTGAAGGCCGCACGCTCCGTGTCCTGCTGCTGCTGCAGCTACTGGGCTGCTCCTTGGAAACACCACCCCGTAAGTCGTGCGAGGGGAAGGTGGGGTGGGGCTCTTCTCGAGCCTCCAGCCCCCGAGTGTACTCGGGGGATATGATCCAGGGCTGCTTCCCGCCGCCCAGAACCCCGGACGCCCCGTTAGAAACGCTAGAGCCTCCGGCTCCTTTGCCGAGCTGCCTGCGCCCCGTCCCCGCGTCCCACCCCTTCCGCGCCGCCCTGCGGCTGCCTGGTCCTGGCCCCAGGATCCTTTCTTTGTGCTTTTCTCGGCCACACGGTCTGGGGACAGACACGTTCTCCCTCAGAAAGGGACATTTTGGTCCATCAAGCAGCCCTAAGAGTGATTCCCTTGGACAGACACTGGACTTTGCTGGCCTTTCCTTGGCTCCCTCCATCTCACCTGACACCTGCCCTCACAGGATCTCACTCTCTTTGCTACAACTTCACCATCATGCTCAAGTCCCCACCTGGACGGTCATGGTGTGAGGTTCAAGGCCAGGTGGATGAAGAGCCTTTCTGTCATTATGACTGTGGGAACCTCAAGATGGTGAATGTCAGTCTCCTGGGGAAGAAGATAAACGCCATGAAGGAAGGGGAGGAACAGACACAAACGCTGAGAGACATAGGGGCAGAGCTGAGGCAGCGAGTGCCTGGCATTGAACTGGAGAACTACAGCCCCAGAGGTGAGTGAGTGAGTGTGAGAAGTGCCTGTGCTGGGGCTGGTGTGGTGGGGAAAGGGTAGAGAGAAGCATATATGGAGGAAGTGGGGGCTGGCATTGTGCGGAAGAGTAAAAAGAAATCAGAGGTTAAGAAATTAGAGAAGACCCTCTGTCAGGACTAGACTAGGTAAACAGAGTAGGGAAGGTAGTTGGAGTGGACAGAGGAAAATGGGGAGGGGAGAACTGACCAGGACCAGCAGGTGATGTCTCTCCTTGGGGGTGGGGCAGCCCCTGTCACCCTGCAGGCCAGGATGTGCTGTCAGCTGGAAGCTGGAGGAGACACCACAGCATCCTGGCAGCTGGGCTTTGATGGACAGATATTCCTCCAGTTTGATCCGAAAACCATGAAGTGGACACAGGTTCATCCTGGAGGCAGACGGATGAAGGAGGCCTGGGAGAAGGACAGGGGTCTGAGCATGTTCTTGAAGAGAACCTCAGAGGGAGACTGCAGACTGTGGCTGAGGGCACTGGGGGCTCACAGGAAGGAGACATTGGAGCTCACAGGTAAGAGAAGGAGGGTCGTGTGCAGGAAGTCCTGGTTACCTTCCTCTGTGTGCAAGGTTCTGTGTGTCCGTGTGCTCACGTTCTAACATACCTCTATGTGTGTGTCTGTGTATATGTATATACACACTGGGGAAGAGCTTGGACTCCACAGAGATTTCCTGGAGAATAATGGACCTAAGCGTTTAAGTATTTTCACCTTCTTGTCACCTGCTGTCATTGCCTCCTGACTACACACACCTCTGGTCTGCTCCCCATGGATGTCTTCTTGAGCCCAAATACTAAGGTATTGTTATATTTCCTGAACTTTTCTTCTCACTGATTCCTCTCCCTAGAATCACTGTTCTTTTCACCTCGTTCCGTCAGATTCTGGAAATCCTTCATTATCCAAGTCTCCTGTCTGCTCCTGTGACCTTCCTTACTGTCCTCATCCATTACCTCCTTAGTCACAACAGGAGGGAGCTGTTGCATCTTAAGCTTTTCCTCTCCTCACTGAAGACCATCCTGACATTCCATGGCCAGCGGTGACCTCTCACAGCAGCTGCCCTGTACTGGAGGGTCAGCCCATGTGTGTGTGGTTGGATCACCTTGTTGACAGGAACTGAGGAAGTGTCTTCTCCTGTTTGGGGTCTGGACAGGGTTTCCTATTCTTGTGTCCTTTTCAGCACAGCCCACCATGGCCCCAGCCACCTCCCAAGGCACAGCGATTACACCTGGTCACTGGAGCCCCTGGATCACTGCCATGACCCTCATCTGCTTCACCTTCCTTGCCTTCCCATGAAGTCTTTAGATTGACAGGTACTGTGGACAGAGTTGAGAGAGCAGCACAGGGTTGGGTTGTGAGGACTGGGGAGAGCATCTGTCTGACCTACCACTGACCTCCTCATGCTGCATAACACAGGGTGAATTGACCCTCTACAACTTTATAGAAAATTGCTGTGTAGTTTTTCTGCTTTGACTTCAGCTGAATCTTCACAGTCAAATAGCAGAAGAAAAGGGGAGGACTCTGAACAAGGCTTACTTCCTGCTGCTGCTAAGGGGACAGAAAATCCAAGCCTGATGCAAACCAGGGTCTCTATTCAGAGGGTAGCCCATATTGGGGGTGGAGACAGTAGGAACACAGTTCTCAGGAATCCTGGAATTGGAGTGGACAGCAGTTTGGTGCCTCCAGATGATGTCTTGCAGGGGAA
>NW_006399851.1:13181609-13182164 GCF_000299155.1 Elephantulus edwardii | reverse complement strand
CCCTGCCTAGCCTTCCCCCTATTACACTACCCTCTTGAAAAAGTAAAAGAAAAATTCTTTCATTGATTTGCAAACCCTTCCCCAGGTCCATTCCACCATATAGCCTTTGCTCTAGACTCCTGTCATGACAAAAATCCCTTTTAAACAGTGTTCTCCCTCATCTGTTTCAATGTAGCATACATTATTGAACCCATCTTTCAGTCTCTCCCCAACTCCAAGGTCAGTCCTGTTTTACAACAGTGGCACCATGCAGTATTTGTGCTTTTGTGATGGAGATACTTCATTCAGCATAATGTCCTCCAGAGTCACCGTTTTGAGTACTACTGCATGGGTTCCTGTTTTTCAGTGCAGCATTGTATTCCGTTGTGTGAATATACCACAGCTTCTCTATCCATTCCTTTACTGATTGGCACTTAGGAAGTTTCCAACTCATTGCTGTTGTGAACAAAGCTCCGATAAGCGTGGGTGTGCATATATCTGCTTGGATGTCAGTTATGGTCTCTTTGGAGTATATTCCCAGTAATGGAATTGCTGGGTGAAATGGTATCTCTATTT
>NW_006399851.1:13179968-13181119 GCF_000299155.1 Elephantulus edwardii | reverse complement strand
GTGATACACTTAAGGTTGTATGCCAGTAAGGACAAGCCATGATGCCCTAAAGTTTAGCATTGATGATGTGGTTATAGAAAGATGTAGACTTCTCAGCTTGTGATCTCATGTAACATAATAACAATAGGATGGCATCTCATACAAATTAATCCTCTCCATGATAATATGTGATACAACAGTCCATTTCTCAGATTTGATTTGGTATAATATGATCATCTTCATGATGATATCTGCAAGGAGTGGCCAATCAGATTAACTGTCGTTTCCTTCAGGGTGTGGCTTACCCTCCTATTTATATGGGCATTCTGAAAAAGTTCCCTGCTTTTCCTTACTCTGCTTTGTAACTCTGGCTAGATATCATCTGGTCTCTGAGTACTAGGACTTGAGCAAATGGTCTGCTGTATAGTTTGCCTATCTTACTAGCTGATGGTTTCGAATTTTGTAAGTCAGGCCTTTGAAAACTGGACTTTCATCTTGGGTTGTTGAATGCCTGAAGCTTCTTTAGTCATGCCTCCAGAACTCTGAACCTGGGTCCAGACAGCACCCAGAAGCCGTAAGTCATTATCTTATGTTGAACTTTCCTATGAATGCGCATGTATAAACTGGGAAGATTTTGCTTCTGTAGAGAACCAGCATAGTACAATACTCAGTGGTCGTAACATGCTGATTAACTGAAAAATTATCAAAGCATATCTGCTCTTAATATTCAGTGTATTCAAACTAATGTAAACTTAATAAGAAAGAAAGGATAAAAGCTAGAGTAATGAATCAAGACCCTTGATGAGAGGGATGGACTCGGTGACAGGGGAAACGGGAAAAGGTTTGTCAGATGATAGATAAGCTCGGATCAGAAAAGGTCAGGATTCAGAGCTGTTGTACATAGGGTCCCTATGAGTCACAAGTAACACCAATAGTCTTGATTTTATTTATTTTACCGAATGGTGTGTTTTTTAAAAAATTGTATTCCTTTATTGTTGAACATTATCCATTCTCTGACTCCATTTCCCTTTCCGCTGTCCTCTTTGCAATGCTCCTCTTGTTTCTAACTGTTGTGATATCTGAAGTACCTCATCATATACTCCTTTCAAACAGTGTTCCCTTCATCTGCTCCAATGAAGTATTCATTATAGATCCACTCTTTTCCTATTCTC
>NW_006399851.1:13177585-13178130 GCF_000299155.1 Elephantulus edwardii | reverse complement strand
CAAGTTTAGAGAGAAAGCTTGGCCTTATTTCTCCACTGGAGCTTCTGCAAACACTCTTAGAATTTGTGAAATCCCAGAAGAATGCTGAATGATTCTAAACTAGTATACTTCTTTCTGTATATTAAGGAAGAGTTTTAGCTGGCTTTTGAACTTTATCCTAGTTTCGAAATAATATCTTAAGAGTTATATATTTCAATGTAAGAAGAAAGCAAAACACTTTATTATTCTTTCAAAGCTAATGATGACATTTGTAATGTATATTTTATAAGAATAACAAAGGAATAAACTACCAAATACTTATTTAAAATGTAATTGTTTTTCTTTGGATATGTGTATATTATGAACTGGAATCTACTTCACACCTAAAAATGTCATTCTATTTCTTGTCTAAGATAGAGTCCTACTCATGCTTTCTGCATTCTTTCCAAACTGGAAAGGAAGTATGTGGCGTTTTTATCTTAGCACCATATATTATGGCATATGTAGGATTAAAGTTTACTACACCAACTCCCTGGGGAGATAGGAAATAGGATATGACTTCCATC
>NW_006399851.1:13173768-13176335 GCF_000299155.1 Elephantulus edwardii | reverse complement strand
AAGCCTCTGGTCATACTGAACTTCACTGGAGGTCCGAGGATTAGGTACACCCAGAGCAATGATTTCACTGATACCTCGATTTTCATTTCTCTGCAATTTTGATCTCTTTTCAGGAGCCGCCCTGGACAGATTGTGATCATGCTGCCTCTCTTTCCTCCTATCATGCCGAATTTCATGTCTTTCACGAGCCTTCCCGTCCTCTTTCTCCACACGGGTTTTGATGCCAGCTCTCCTCTCCCTGGCTTTCTGGGCCATTTCTCGAATTTTCTCTTCATACTTTTCCTTTTCTTTCTGAGCCATCTTTCTCTCTACTTCGGCATGCATTTCCACAGCTTCCCGAGCCTTCCGGTCAGCAATATCGAGGGTTTCGGCCAGGTTCGCAAAACTTTTATTTATGTGAACTGTCTGCAGTCCTCTTCCATCAGCAGCCAGAAGTCTATCTATTGAAATTGTATAACCCTTTGCATTTTTCCATTTTGAAATACAAGGAGGAATTTTGCACTCCTGCTGTTCCTTAACTGTCAGCTTTCAGCTAGGAGAATGCATGACAGGGGCTGGAGGAGAAGGTGGTCCCCGGGGAATTTTCTTATTAATCTTGAATCTCGGAGGTTCCATTGGATCTTTCTGCATTTCCACCATCCCAATTACTCTCTGCTCCACCCCAGAATTGGAAGCTACTCCTTGCTGAGATGGATACTGGGCCACATGGATCTCTGGAAAAGCTCCTCCATCTCCAACATCCCCTAACAACCGAGGTATATAGCCTTTTCCGTACCTGTAAGGGGGAGGTTCTCTTCTTGAGGGGACCGGTTAGGCCTGCCGTGATCTCTGGCATCTTGCCTTCTCTTCAGCCTTAAGCTGGTCCTAAAATCTTAGCACCGTATGTTATTGCATATGTAGGATTAGAGTTTACTACACCAACTCCCTGGGGAGATAGGAAATAGGATACGACTTCCATCTACCTGAACGAGGAAATGATGGCGGTCTAGTGACAAGGATTTGCACTGACAAACCAGAGGCATGTGGTTTGTGTCCATCATGTCTTCCAAGGAGAAACGTGGACAAAACCCTCCACTGTGAATTGCCAGAGGGTAAGCTATGAGTTGTTTCTGACTCAGTGGTACATCATAATAAGTCATGAAAATGCTATTATTTTCCCAATACCTTAATTTTTCTCTAACTAGGACAACAAGCAGTTCTTGGTCAAAAAGCATGATGAGCCTGCAGAGGAAAGGAGGATGTGTCACACAAGATATCTGACCACTAATTGTGTGAGGGAAAGGACAACATTTTCCAATATAACTTGATAAAGAGCCAGTTTCTGTGAAAAACATTGCTGATCATAGTGAACTCATGAATATCTTAGCAGAAGTGATTTAGTTATCAATGAAGTCAAGCAGGTCTTCTCTTGCATGCCTCTGGTTAAAGTATACCAATCTCTCATTACCATTGTTAAAGATGTCAAATAGGTACTCTATCTTGATGGGAAATAACTGATCTTGTAGTCTAACAGGGAAATGATTGCACTAAAATCCAAGAGTGGTCCCTCTCTGGTAATTCAAATCATCAAATGTTCTGCTTGAGAAAGATGAGCAATTCCTCCCATAAAACTTACAGCCATTGAAATCACACTGGAGGATCAGCAATGAGTCAATTCCTACACAGCAGGAGAGTTGTTGAGTTCGGTAAGATTTGACAGGAGGTCTTGATCCCTTGCTCTCGAGTCTCTCTCGAGGTGTGAACATAAATGGTCATGCAGCAAGGGGAAGTGTAAGTTCATCCCTTAGCCTTCAGCTATCATTTCTTCTTCTGTCCAGTTGTCATTTCTTTTTGCCTGAACTTTTGTAAGTTGGGAAGGAACATCATGGTCAGTTACTGTGCCTATCAGATTGCAGGTATCCAAGCCAGTCTGACAAGTGCATATTCTTTAAATCATTCCCATGTTGGATAGGGTTATGTAAGTAAAACACTAATGGTCTGTCTTGATCACTAGGCAAACAGCAGTGTTCACATTCGCCCTACCTTTGCAAGTTAGGGTGAAGGTATAATCCATCAATCATCCCATCCTACACTTGGAAATTCTTGGATTCAGACCTAAAGCTGTTGTTACAGCTCTTTGCCTTAGGAAGCACTCCAGCTTATAGTACCTATAGTTCCATTCCTTTCCTGGAACTGCAGCATCCAGCAAGGAAAAAAAATCCCAAAACAACCTAATTTCAGATTATGTAAAGAAGACCTATACGGTAGAACCAGCATCTCCCCTGTCTCCTCTTTTCCCAGGCAGCCTTGAGGAACCATAGGTGTCTCTGCAGTGGTAATCTCTCTTTTGCCCTCCTCTCTTGTTGTGTGTGATCTCCACACCCATGAAGGCATATGAGCCAGGACCTTCAAATCATTATCTCCTTGCATATTAGGTGACAGATTCTTTTGTTGACCATTTCAATTCATTACCACGCCATTTCTTTAAGCACATTATGTGATATGATTGTTGTTGTTGTTGCTATGTGCTATCGAGTCCCTTGTGACTCATAGCAACCCTATGTACAAGAGCCCTAAACCCTGCTCTA
>NW_006399851.1:13147816-13172476 GCF_000299155.1 Elephantulus edwardii | reverse complement strand
TCAAATTGGATCTGACTGGTACAGGAGACTGCCCCTCCTTCTCCAGCAGAGCATGAAGTAAAGTCTGGGTTTCCCCCCTGTCCACACCACAGCAGTGGGCAACGAGCTTAAAGCCCCTGATGGCTCTGGGTGCTGACTCTCACCAGTGGCTATGGATGAAGTCACAGGCGATTTTCAGCCAGTGCCGGGCATCAATTCTCTTTCTATCATCCTTAGTCACTGTCCAGCTCTCTGAACAATTGTGAAGATCAAGCACCTTAGTCTCCAGCCTGATGTCGTTGCTCTTCAGTACTCTGGAGAGGTTCCTGACAGCTGGCTTTCTCAATGCAATTCATCTCTTGATTTCTTGGCTCCTTTTACCAAGAGTGTTGACTAAGCAAACTAAAATGGTTAACTCCCATAATCTCTTCACCAACCATACTGATGCTTCCAACTGGCCCAGTGGTGAGAACCTTTGCTTTCTTGATGCTGAGCTTCAATCTGTACTGAAGGCTGCAGTCCTTGACCTTCTGAAGCAAGCGCTTCAAGTCCTCTTAAGTTTCAGCAATCAGTGTTGTGTCATCTGCATAATTTAGGTTGATGATGAATCTTCTACCAATCCTGGTGCTACCCTTCTCCTCGTACATCCCAGCATCCTGGATGATCTGTTCTGCATACAGATTAGAAAGGTATGGAGACAGAATACATCCCTGTCAGACCCCTTTCCCAATTTTGAACCATGCCATGTCTCCTTGTACTGTTCTGATGACTGCCTCTTGGTCCAATTATAAGCCTTGCTTAAGTGCAAACAAATGTTCTGGGATTACCATTCTTCACAAATTCAGCCACAGCTTGTTGTGTTCCACTTAGTCAAAAGCCTTTGCATAATCAATGAAGCACAGTTATACATTCCTCTGGTACTCTGCTTTCTGCCAAGATCCATTTAACATTAGCTATAATATTCCATTTAACATTATTTTTTGCTCATTGCTGCATTTAGTGTTTGTAATAGGTTCCTGTGTGGATCACAACAAATTGTGACTAACCTTGATGAAAATGTGAATGGCAGTACACTTCCCCCCCACCCCCCCAAACCTGTACTTGGACAAAAAGCAGGACAGAGCAAGGAAACACTGCATGGTTCAAAATCAGAAAGGGAATGCATCAGGGATGTGTCCTGTCTCAATACCTTTTCAATCTATATGCTGAACAGATCATTAGAAAATAGGGCTTCATGAGGAAAAATGTGGCATCAGGATTACAACCTATGCTATGCATATGACACAACTTTGTTTGTTAAAACTGAAGACTACCTGAAGCAAGATCTTGCTGCAAAAGATCAAGGACTGCAGTCTTCAATATGGATTGAAGCTTAGCATCAAGAAGACCAACTTTCTTCCCATTGGGCCAATTGGCAGCACCATGATAGATGGAGAAGAGAGTGAGGTTAACAGTTACAGCTTGCTCAGCTCTACAATCAACACTCTTAACACTAGCAGTCAGGAAATCAAAAGACTAATTGCATTGGAAACATCTGCTGTCAGACCTCACCAGAGTTCTGGAAAGCAATGATGTCAGTCTAGAGACTAAGGTGCACCTAATCCAGGTCATCATCTTCACAATTACTTGTTATGCTTCAGAAAGTTGGACAATAACTAAGGATAACAGAAGAAGAAATGATGCCTTTGAATGACGGTGCTGCAGAAGAGTCTTGAACACACCATGGACTGCCAAGAAAATAAATAGGTCTGTCTTAGAGAGGTTAAAACCAAGTTTCTCCTTGGAGACTAGGATTTTTGAAGGTCTGTCTTACGTATTTTGGGCACTTGGCTTGGAGGGACCAGTCCTTGGAGGAGGATATCATGCTTGGAAGGGTGGAGGAACAGCACAGGAGTGGAGGACCCCACATGAAATGAATTGCTACAGTGACTGGGGAGATACGGGTGGGGGTACTGGAATTAGTGAGACTGGCTGGGGACAGGGCAGGCTTCAGAGCTGCTGTACATGGGGTCCTTTTGGGTCTCAGGTGACTCAACGGCACATAACAACAATGAGTTCCTTCGTCTGAGTAAATCTAACTTGATGATCCAAACTGGTACAGTATCTGTTCTTCTAGTCCTTTAATGGTTTTTGTTTTATGTCTCCACCTTTGACAGGATATGTGAAGCCCCGTCCTGAGAAAGTATCCATTCCCTTGAGAATCCTGTTGTAAGGACCCTTTTCACATTTGTCTGATACAATATACTTGCCAACTATGTGCAGGTTTTTCTTCCTGGGGAATCTGTCCCCATAATCATCTGCAACTGTTTCTCCTCAAATCATATTGTCTCTCAGGCCATGCCAGTCCTTTTGCACGTAGAGTCCTTGGTCAAAATAGCAGCAGAGAAATAAATGTAGGATTGATGAGTCAGAAAGTGGTTTTTTTTTCAGTAAAATGAAAATGTATTATTTTTAAAACCTTTTGATTCATAAAATAATCAGTATTATCATAACCAGAAACATCATTACCATCAATAGAAAAATTCAGAGACAAATTTGAAGTTTGTATTAAAATGGAGAATGGATGTCATTTTACTATTCTAAGAAGTAGACAATCAAAGTAGGGGCAACATTTAACTAAGAAAGGGAGAAACTAGAAACTTTTAAATAAGCTAGTTCAGCAGCTTTTAAAATTTCATGTTTATTCATATTTTTCAAAATATATGTACATAAAAAAGGAAGATTTACAACAGGAAAGATTGCCTTACATGCAACACAAATTTCAGTGAACTCATGATGGGATCACACATGATTATGGATCTAATTCAAGCCAATCTTCTCAAGTCCATTTCTCAGCCACAGTGTAGGCTGTGAAGGGATCCCAGAAGACAATGTAATGGAAAGAATATGAAACAAATATTTTTAGCCTCTGGCAGCAATAAGGGGCCAGAAGATGTACACCAAAAAGTTTAAGACAGTTAAAAATGTCAAGTGTCACAGGGAAGATAAATGATAACCAGAAATTTTGCAAGAAGAAAGCTAGTACTATTCAACACAACTTCACAATACTAAAACAAATACAAGTAAGGAAAGGTTAGGTAGTTGGGCTTAACTTTTTTCCCCTTGGTTGTTTGTTTTTTTTAAATACCTTAAAAGGAAGCCACTTGCTTAATATCAAAAGTGCTGTGGAAAGGAGGGAAGCAAAATCCACAGATGAATCTGGAATCTAGTTTATTTTAGCAAACTGTTTTCCTACTTAACAATTCTACATTAGCAATGATGTAACTCTCCAACATTTCCCTATAAAAAAGGCAAACAGGAAGTGACAATTCATGCTCCAAATATTAAAAAACATATTTAAACATTTGATCAAGAAGATTTTCTGTATTTTGGTATTTGGTAGCATAGGTGACACCAGAAATCAAATCTAGTATAGTCCTATACTACTTCCCTTCTGAAAAAAGGAATAAAGAAAAGAAAAGAAAAAAAGAAGTGGTGGAGAGAATGTGTGCTTGCTGTTAAAGGAGTGAACATAATGCCACGTGCTTACAACAGTACCTACAAGTTAATCAATGTGACAAGTGGCCTAAAGGAGTCCTTCATCTTCAAAATCTACTGAGATCATCTTTTTGGCTTATATTCCCAAAGCTATCTCTGTGTTTACAGTTGGAGAGAAGTTAGTGGAGTGATTTTATAAATAAGATCAATTACTGTAGTTATGACTAAAGTCTCCTGTGAGGAGGCTTTATAATTTAGTCAGGGCTGCACGGGTTCTGTTTTACTTCTAGCACCTGACTAGCATCCTGTTCATGATGCTTTCTACAATATAAAAATCTCTTCAACTAGTAACACAAAATTAGAAGGTGATGTTGGGGAGAACTAAAGCTGAGCATAAAAAAAAAGCAAAGCAAAGAAAGGGGGCTAGGAAAGGGAGAATATGGCAAGTATAGTTAAGGAAAATTCAGGGCAATAGTGTAAATTAAAATAGCTGAGGGGGAAGGGCAGGCATCAGGAACAGCACCTAAAGCTAACCAAATGCCTAAATTGGTTTATTTATATTCCCTCACCACAATGTTCTTAGGGGTGGGTGGGGAAGGAAAGTAATTTTATAAGCATCAAAAGTAAAACAAATGCACACTGACCTTAGAAAATAAGAATTTTAATTTCATTGTGATACCTTCTTTCCCTAGAAAATTTACTTTTTTGCTTTGAAAGACTTCTTCATGGTGGATTTGCCCTTACCAGGCAATTTTACTTCCTTTCTCACACTGGCTGCAGCCTTCTTTGAAGAACCACCACTGGATTTCTTGATGGCTGAGGGTGTGGGTCTGGCTTTCTTGGCAGGAGTTTTGGCCTTGGGAGGGGCTTTCTTGGGCAGGGGCCTAGCTTTTCCTCTCTGGGCTGCAGGGATTTTAACTGGGGGTTTGGGGCCTCTCTGCTTCATGGCTGCCGTTTTCCCTGGGGACTTGGCTGGGGTTTTCTTCTGAAACCTTCTTTTAGGAGGTGACTCTTCATCTTCTGAGTCTTCGTCTTCTTCTTCGGAATCATCTTCATCCTCCTCTTTAGAGTCTTCTGACTCTTTCTTTGGAAATAGAACTCCTGGGCTGGGATAATAAGGAAAACAGAGCTGGAAGGTTCCACTGAATCCTTTACCAGAGATCTGTTCCATCCAGCCATTCTTTTCACACTTCTGTAGAGTTTTCTTCAGCAGATGCATTTGGTAGTTTGAATTGGTCCCTGGGGGGTTCTCCAGGACATACTTCTTCAGAGCAGTGGTGGAGCAAGTCTTCGGCTCATTCATGGCAGCAATGGCAGACAAGATTGCATATTCCATCAGGCTTCCACCAAGCAGGGGCTTCTCCCCTGATTTCTTCAGCTGAAACGTTCCTGAAGCACCTTTGCCAGTTATTTGTTCTAGCTGACCTCTCTCTACTGCCCTCTGCAGAGCATTCTTCAGCAGCTGAGGTCTGATGTCCACTCTAAGTTTAGGATAATACTGAGACACAAATTTTCTGATCAGAGTGTAAGAAGCTTCTTTAGGTTCACAAAGACGAGTAAAGGCCAGTGGGAGAATATCCTCCAATTTCACTTGTGGTTCTGGATCCACTGCAGAAGTCTTCTTTCTGTTTCTTGATTTCTGGGATGTTTTCCTTGATTTCTGAACCACAACAAAACTGCCAGAAGCACCTTTTCCTTTCACCTGTTTGATCACACCTCTGTTTAATTCTCTTCTCAGTGCTTGTTTAAGAAGATAGCCCCTTCTCTCCAGTTCCAGAGAAGGGTATTTATGGATGATGTATTTTCGAATAGCAACCACAGATGCACCACTCTTCTGGAAGCATGCCTTAATGGCCTCAGTTAAGATTGTATCCATCTTGGGACGTGGGGAAGAAGCCATTGGTGCTTGTTTCTGGGCCCTGGCAAGCTGGCTGGCAGCCCAAGAAGGGATTGTTTTTTTAACTTTCTTCTCCTTTTCTTTAGACTGTTCTTTCTCATCCTTTTTTGCTTCCTCAGAAGACTTGTTTTCTTCTTTCTCTTCATTTTCAGGTTCTCCTTTTGGCTGCTCTGTCTCACTAGACATAGCAGGTGGAGTTTCATTCTCTTGCTCTTCTACAGTGGAAGCAGATACCTCAGAACTTATGTCTGGTTCTGGCTTTTCTTCCTCTCCATCAGCTAACTAGCTTTTAGGAGGAGTTTCCTGAGTAGAGTTCATAGCTCGATGAATCGGCATAGTGCTATCTTCTACCTTCTCACCTAACTTGTCCGCGTGGATCAGCTGAGCTCCTACTATAAGTGGGAGTGCCTTAGGATGGACGAGTTCACCTTGAGACGTATCAGTCGCCATTTAAAATAATTTCTAGGCCCGAGTACAGGTTACACTCTGAAGCCTCTGCTGTTAACCACAAGGATTTTTCCTAATGGTTTCAGGGTGGTGAAGAGTCAACCACTGGGAGCTCCGTAATGGTGGTGGCGGGGGCCAGAAAGTGGTTTTATAAAGCAGAGTTCACCTAGCAGAGAGTCTGTAGGGTTAGAGACATAGGTTTCACGTGATCTGGAGGGAATTGCAAGGAGGGATGTGAAGAGGATTTTTAGGGTGTTTCCGGTGTTACAACAGTGTGGAGGGCTCCCTCAGCTCCATCCCAATAGCCCATCAGTTCCATTAGGTTCATACATTAGCTCTAATCTCTGCCTGCAGGAGATGTCCAAGAAGAAGGGTGAGAATATGATTTCCTTCATCTACTCAAAGACTATGAAGAGCTCATCAAGATTCCAGTGAGTATGGGAGAGAGGGTCCTCACCATGGAACCAAGAGAACCAGAACAGATGAAGACCAGACACCACCCTGTAGAACCTCAACTTCATGAGACGTTTTCCCCCTTGCTAGCTCCTAGTGTGCTCTCATAAGTATCAACTTATCAGTTCTATCCCATTCCTTCCTTCTCTCTGCTCCCCACTACTCTCCAAGACTGCTTCAGAAACATATTAGCAAAAATGGGTCACTCATATTCAGTTCACTTCCTATCATCCGTCTTTTGTATGTCTCTAGAGTTTAACTCTTGATCCCAGGTAGTCAGGGAGCAAGGGCTACATGATTCTTCTACACCTTCTCTCAGCCTCACATATCCTCAGATTTAGTGGCTTTATTTTACCCAGTAGTGCAAAACTCAGGTTGGATCACACACTTCTTTCTCAAATGTGCTATTTCCAGGAAGCCATATCTGTGATATCTCTAGGTTGGAAGCGATGTCTTAACTTGACTCTGGCGTCTTGCAGAAGGGAAGCTGGTTCTCAGCATGATGGAAACTTGTACTGACTTCGGATGGAATCCTGTTGCCTTCAAGGAAGGCTACAGAAATATCTGCCTGTGTTGTCAAACTGGCCCACTCAGACACCCAGAATTATTGTTCAGAGCAAAGAGGTTTCCATTTAAAGTTTGAATTCTTAGAGTCAGGATTCTTCGTAAAACACTGAAGGACTGTAGTTTTCTGTATGGTTTGAAACTCAACATCAGATCTTTTATGAAAAACAATGTATTCAACCTTTGTAAATAAATCTGTAAAAAATTGAAAAAAAAGAAGACAATGATTCTCACCTGTGGCCTAATTGGAAGCACATGATAGATGGAGAAGAGATTACATTTGTTAACAATTATAGCTTGCTCAACTCCACCATTAACACTCTTGGCATCAGAGGTCAGGAAATCAAAAGACAAGTTGCATTGGGAAAATCCGCTGTGGGATCTCGCCACAGTCCTGAGAAACAACGATATCAGCCTAGAGACTAAGGTATGCCTAAGCCAGGCCACGGTCTTTGCAATTATTTGCTAAGCAAGTAAAGTTGAGACTCAACTTCATATGATATTAAGTGAAGATGAGTCACAGTGACTCATATTCTAACTTGCGTCTCTGCACTCAAATGATTGGGTTGTGAGCTGTAGAATGTGGATGTCTGTTTGCCAAGGTTCCAATTCTAAGCTATGAAGTGACTGGATTTTCTCTCAGTGCTTACCCTACGTTCTTCCTCCAATACAACTGTGAAGAAAACACTTCTTTCAGCAGAATATTCATCACTCTCTATGCCATGCATAGTGAGACAAGAACACAGTACTGTGACACCTACACAGAACCAGGCAAAGTCAAGGTGTAGTCAGTAACAACTCAACTTTGAAAACCTGTCAAGAAACACAACTCAAGCCTTTATCCAGTTTATGACTTTGGACAAGTCTTTATGCTTTTCAGAATGTCTCGTGTCCCTGCACCCCAGAGCAAGTATCCTTTTAGCATAAAAATTCCAAGGATGTCAACAGGAGTCTATGAGATAACACCTATATATACACGAATAGTATCACATGTAGCTAAAACACAGATTTAGAGATGAAAGATTCTCAGAACAGGGTGAAAACATAGTGGAATTAGAATTCAACCCAAAGGAGGCTTCCCACTAATGGTGCAGTCTTGGGTAAGTCTTAGCTTTCTTGGCCATATTTTCCCTCTTATAAAAAGAGGATGTTGGACTGAAAGAGAAAATTAAAAAATACAATGTGTATAAATTTTGTATGCAAGTCAACATAAAGTAAAACTATTTTTTTAAATAGGGCCCCAGGAATTATTAAATATCAATTGATATATTTCAATACACATGGAGCCCTGTATTTATTCACCAGGTTGTGTGAAAAATCTAGCCAACTAAGTGGACGAAATTCATTTGTAATCCTCTTCCACCCAAAAGGTAATGCAATAGTTGTTGTTAACAAAGCTGCAATAACCATGGGTGTGCATATATCTGCTTGGATGTCAGTTATGTCTCCTTGGGGTATATTCCCAGTAGTGGAATTGCTGAGTCAAATGGTATCTCTATTTGCAACTTTTTGAGAAAGCGCCATATTGCTTTCCACAGGAGTTGCACCATTTTAAGCTCCCATCAACAGTGAATAAGGGTTTCAGTTTCTCCAGAACATCACCAGCATTTGTTGCTTGCTGTTCTGTTAAATTGCTATTTTGACTGGGGTGAGATGATATCTCATAGTTGCTTTAATTTGCCTCTGTCTTAGAGCTAGGGATTTTGAACATTTCTTCATGTGCTTGTTAGCCATCTGAATGTTGTTTTCAATGAAGTGCCTGTTCATATCCTGGGCCCATTTTTCTATTGGATTATTTACTTTTGTCTTGTTGTGGTGCTCAAGTAATTCATAAATTCTGGATATAAGTCCCTTATCTGATATGTTATTACCAAATACTTTTTCCCAGTCGGTGGCTTCCCTTTTTACCCTACTGGAGAAGTTTTTGGATGTGCATAGGGATTTGAGTCTTAGAAGGTCCCATTCATCTATGTTATCTTCTCCTGGTTGTAGGGCAATAGTTGTTATATGCCATAGAGTCGCTTGTGACTCATAGCAACCCTACGTACAACAGTCCTAAACTCTGCTCTGTCCTGTGCCAATCGCACTTTCTCTGACATACCCGTCCCGATTACCCCAGTCACTGAATCAATCCACCTCATAGAGGGCCTTCCCCTCCTTCACTGTCCCTCCATCCTACCAAGCATGATGTCCTTCTCCAAGAACCGGTCCCTCCTTACAACATGTCTAAAGTATGTTAGACAGAGCCTTAGAATCCTTGCCTCCAAGGAGTTGCCCAGTTTACCCCTTTCCTGGATTAATCTGTTTGTTTTCCTAGCAGTCCATAGTACCCTCAATACTCTTCTCCAGCATCACAGCTCAAAGGCATCAATTCTCCTTCTGTCCTTCTTAGTCACTGTTCAATTCTCTGATGCATAACAAGTGATAGCAAAGACCGATAGGGTATGGAAATAATCTAACTATCACTAATGTCACATACAACCAAAACCTTGTGAAGATGATCTAGAAATGTCTAGAATAGTACATCAACAGAGAACTGCCAGAAATACAAGCTGGGTTTTAGAAGAAAGAGGCTATGGTATTTGGATATCATTGCCAACATCAAATGCATCTTGGTGGAAGTCAAAGAATAGTAGTTGGATGTCTATTTGTGTTTTATTGATTATGCAAAGACATTTGACTTTGTAGATCACAACAAATTGTGACTAACATTGAGAAAAATGTGAATTTCAGAACACTTGAATGTTCTTACGTAAAACCTACTCATAGACCAGGAAGTTGTCTTGGTATACATTAAATAGAGGAAGGAAACGCTGCATAGTTCAAAACCAATAAATGAGTGCATCGGAGATGTATCATTTCTCCAAACCTTTTTAATCTAAATGCAGAACAAATAATTCAAGCGGCTGGACTTTGTGAAGAAGAATGTGGCATCAGGGCTAGAGAAAGATTCTCAATCTGTCTTATGTAGATGACAAAACCTTGCTCACCTAAACTGAGGAGAACTTGAAGTATTTGCTGCAGAAAGACAGGAACTAAATCTTTAGTGTGGAATGCATCTCAACATCAAGAAAACAAAGTTTCTTACTACCTGGCCATTTGGCAACATCATGATAGAGAAAAGACTGAGGTTGTTAACAACTTTGTTTTGACCAGATCTACAATCAGGACTCTGGAGACCAACAGTCAGGAAATCAAAACACATGTTTTTTGAAAGAGTCTGCTTTCAGGGATGTCCTCAGAGTGCTGAAGAGCAATGATGTTAATCTAGAGACTATGGTGCTCCTGGTCCAGGCATGGTCTTCTTAATTGCTTGCTATGCATCTGAGAGCAAGACAATGACCAAAGATGACAGAAGAATTGATGCCTTTAAGTTGTGGTACTAGAGAAAAAATATTGAGCATAGCACACACAGCAAAGAGAACAAACAAATCTGTTCTGAAAGATGGTAAAACTAGGTTGCTTCTTGGAGGCAAAGATTTTGAAACTGTCTCACATGGACATGTTTGGAAGAACAGTGGGTCTGATGCAGGAAAGGAAGACTCTGAACGAGATGGATTGACATAGTAATTGTGGCTATGGAAACAGGTATGTTACAGACAGTGAGGCTGGCTCAGGTTAGTTCAAGGTTCAGAGCTTTGAGATTCAGAGATTTCAGAGCTTTTGAGATTCACTTTGAGTTGTAGATGAGTTGAGGGCATGTAACAACAACAACAACAGGATTGGCCTATGTTGTCATAACACACAAGTGAGCAGGGAGGAGATTCTCTCCAGAAGAGCTTCAGTTTAGACAAACAGCCCCAATCTGGGAGATTTTGTGGCTGAGTCATCAGATAACCCGTTCCCTCACTCTCAGTGCATCGACAAGGCAAAGTCATCAACATGTTTTTTGTGTGTTCTGTTGTTTAGGATATGAGGATGTAACAGAAAGATTACTCGTCCAGACTCAAAAAGGACTGATCCTTCTATCAATCTGCATGTACCTAAATGCTACCTCAGGAATGGGTCAAGGATATCACCTACACCTTTTGTCCTCTCTTTTAGCACCCAGACTGATTTCCATTCTAGAATATGCTCTTTTCTTTTGAATGTATACTTTTTTAGGGGCAGGAATCATGTAGACTTTTTTATTCTTTAACCCAGGAACTGTTAGAAACCTATTCCAGGGAGAGAATTCTGGTAACCGTAATGGAATGAATGAAGGAGAGGATCTGGTTTCATTTTTTAGTCTGCACAGCTCAGATATCGGCTATGGTTGGTAACATTAGGATACTAAACTCTGAGGTAAGAGACCACCTGAATGACTTAGATGGACTATCCAGTGTTACAGTTGTTCCTTCAAGTCTCTTGACCACGACTGGCAGGAAAGCAGTGGCTCCTCTCTAGTTGTTATTATTGTTGTTGTGCCTTTGAGTGGAATATGACTCATAACAACACCGTGAATATTCAATCTGAATGCTGCCCTATCCTGTGCCATCGTCATAATCTCTGACACACTCAAACCCACTGCTCACCATGTCAAACCACCTCATTGGAGTATTTTCTTCCTTCACTAACCCTCCATCTTTTTAAATGATGCCCCACCTATCTATACGTCCAAACTATGAAAGATGAAGTTTTACCATTTTTGCCTCCAAGGAGGTCTCTGTTTGTTTGTTTTTGTACTCCCTGAGATATTCAGTACTCTTTTCCAACACCACAGTGCAGAGGCATTCATTCTTCTGTTATCCTTATTCACTGTCCAGTTCTCTAATGTGTAGTAGATGATTGCGAAGACCACGGCCTGAATCAGGCACATTTTAGTTTACAAATTGACATCATTGCTCTTTAACATTTTGGAGAGGTCCCCCATAGTGGACTTGCCTTGTGCAGTAAGTCTTCTGATTTCCTTATTGCTAGTACAAAGTGGGTTGATTGCTGATCCAAACAAGATGAAATCATGGACAGCTTCAATGATTGGCGTCCATATCAGAAGGTTAACTGTTGAGCTTATAGTGAAGAGCTTTGAACATTAAACAAGCTGTGACCACTCATAAGAAGCAGCTTAAAAGCTACCCTGAGACTCTGTAGAGGCAAATTGAAAATGCTGTATCTCAATCTCAGAAGCAAGATTCTAAGACACTTCAGTTGTTGAGGAAAATGGATAAGAAAAAATATAAAAATACCGAATTTGAACATTGTATGTTTTTTCTGGGGGAAGAGCACAGGCTATGCTTTGAGATTTGCAAATCAAAGAGGACAAAGTTAAAGCTAAGGAAATACTAATGGAAAACATAGCTTTACTCTCAGACCATATTTCCACTATAACTGTTCTGCTGTTTTTCATCACTGAAAAATGTATGCAGACTAATGACAGACATTGACAGCAAACACAGCAGGTATGAGGACCTGCAAGCACCAAATCTGTTTCCCCATGAAATAGAGGAAGATTGCTGGTGTTTCTCTCCACCATTCATTAGTTTGTAAGACTCGATCAACATATTTAAGGTTGATTTGAAGCTTGATCTTCACAGGGCTCATTCTAATCTCATCATATCACAACACTTAAATACTGAGGACTATAGGAAGATAAAAACAAACACGTGCTACACTCCCAACAGTTTTATTTTATACCCAGCCATCTGAGTTCAATATAAGAAGTCAAAACAATAGCAAAGTCTGAGTATGAAATGTCTAGACCATCAAATTTTCCTCTGCATGTTGGTATTAAAACATGAGAAAATGAAAATAAGTTCACATGAGCCAACATATTACCTTGAATCATCTCACCTGAATATAAAATCTTATTCAATATCAGATTTAATGAGTTGAAGACTGATAAATGGAAGACCAGGGAGCTCTGCTGGCTTAGTGGTAAGGAATAGGGCTCCCAATCCATTGGTATAAGGTTTAACTCCACCACCTGGTCTACTGGAGAAAGACAGGCAATTTCCTCCTGTATGATTTATTGCCTTTAAAAAGCCACTTGAGGGTTTGCTATGGGTCAGCTTCTACTCAATGGTACACAACAACAACAACAATTGAAGACTAGAAAAGTTGTGCGTTAACATCAAGGTCTTCATCCAAGAAGAAACAAAAAAGTCACTAGAAAAACTGGGAAGGTCTGAAAAGCTAAAATGGATGGCATAAGAGATTCTGAATCTTTCACTGGAACAGAAAGAATCCAGAGCTTAAAGAAGAAGTGACAAAACAAGAAGCATGAACAGGAAATGTCAAATGGCACCTAGAGAAGACAAAGCAAAGTATTATAATGAAATATTCACAGAGTTGGAGTTAGAAAATAAAAATTGGATACTTACCTGGCAGGAGAGTAACCATGATCATGAAGGTGATTTTCCCAGGGCAAGGTTTATCCATTGTACCCCAGATGTGCTGACCTCTGAGATTTCCTCAAATGCAGAAAACTCTACTACATAATTTGTGGTAGTGAGGGATTGTATTCACACTTTTCCCGTTTTTTTTTTTTTAAAAAAAGAAAGGAAATAAAAATGGCCTGCTGTGAGATAGAGCACAGGATGTGGGCAATGTTCATCACACCTTCCTGAAGTGACATTTATATCCGACCAGACTGACCAAATCATCCATTGGCAGCACCATCACACCAACATAAACAGTACACTAAAGCAAATGTTAATGATCTCAGTGTCATTACACTGAAAATGAGGGAATGGCTTAGCTAGTGACTTTGCCACAAGGTCTTCCAGAGATGGAGCCTGGGGTCTAAACTAAAGCTGGAATGGAGAGAATTTCCTCCCTGTTCACTTCTGTCTTATGTCCAGATTTGTCAATATAGATACATCAATATCTGTATTTCTTTTATTTATTTTTTTGTTTATTTATTTATGCCATCATTCAATTTGGACAATCATTTCTATATATATGTTGTTTCATTCATGCCCATTTAGTTTTATACAGTATATCTGTACATTGTGTTCTGTGTAATTATTATTGATCTATTAATTTCATTAATTTTTTTTGTTTCCTCAAGTCCTTATTGCACCTTACATAGTTTTTCACCTCCCCAACCTCCACTATACTCTGTAATTTCCTAGTACCTTCTGCTTCCTTCTTTCCCAATCCTTCTCCTCTTTCCCTTTTTTAAAAATTAATTTTAATGAACATTTACAGAGCTTTTGGATTTACATTCCTCTTTCCCTTTAAAAAATTCTTATTTACTAATTAAAATGGCTGTATTAGTTTTTAAAAATTGCTTTGCTTATAAAGTTCAAATACATTGTGTCTCACACTATTCTTCATTCATATTATTTTTCATACAATTATTTTCATTATATTTTATAAAATTCATCACCATTGGACTTTGCCCATCATCACTCTGTCTTTCCACCCAGATCCTTCCAGTTTCCCACCCCCACTTCCAAGCTGTGAAACACTGTGGTTTCACCCCTACCCATCCTCATCTTTCTGATTCCACCTATTTCCCTCTTGGGTTCTCATATATGTTTCATTAGTTACCCTTTTGTACTCAAAATAATACTTTTTTTTTCCAAATAATATTCTTATGCAGTATTTGTCCTTATGAGATTGAGTTAGTTCCCTCAGCATAATGCTCTCCAGTCTCTCCCAAGTTATGTAGTATTTTTTTAACCTGTTGCTCCTATATAGTATATAGTATATAGTATATAGTATATAGTATATAGTATATAGTATATAGTATATAGTATATAGTTGCTCCTTCATAGTGCTGCATATAGTATTTGAATGTGTGAAGAGTCCATAATTTTTCAATCCATTCAGTTGTGGTTGTACATTTGGGCTGTTTCCATGTTCTTGCAATCGTGAATAATGCTGCTATGAATTTGCTGTACAAATCTCTATTTGTGTCTTAGATCTAATTTTCTTTGGGCATATTCTTAGTATTGAAATAGAGATGCAAATCAAAACCACAATGAGATGGTCAACTGATATTCGACAAGGAAATACAACCTATCAAATGGGAAAGTGACAATCTCTTCAACAAATGGTACTGGCAAAACTGGACTGCTACCTGCAGAAAGCTGAAACAGGATCGACATCTCACACCATCCACAAAAATCACCTGAAGATAGATCAGAGACCTGGGAATAAAGCCCCAAACCATAAAGTCTGTAAGAGACAAACTGAGAGCAAGCATAGATGGCCTAGTTTATGGTATTAAAGACACTGCTAAATATGGATAGAAATGTACAATTTGGAGAGGATAAAATTGATGAATGGGCCCTTTGAAAGATTCAATCTCTGTGTACACGAAAAACCTTTTCAAACAGAGTGAAAAGAAACTGTACTGACTGGGAAAAAACACTTGGCAACACCATTTCTGATAAGGGTCTCATATCAAAAGTCTATAGAATCCTATAGGGCCTCCACTAAAAAAAAGACCTATAACACAATTACAAAATGGGCAAGAGACATGCAAAGACTTTTCACAGAGAAAGATATTCAGATGGCCAACAGACAAGTGAATAAATGTTCAAAATCACTGAAAATAAGAGAGATACAAATCAAAACCACAGTGAGGTACCATTTCACTCCAGTACCAGTGGCAAAGTTTAACAGAACAGCAAGCAATAGATGTTGAAGAGGATGCGACAAGATAGAAACTCTTAGACATTTTGATGGGATTATATAATGGTATAACAACTCTAGAAGGCAGAGTGGCACTTCCTCAAAAAGCTGAACATAAGAATTCCGTATGGCTAGCTATTCCACTGCTTGGAATATATATACCCTGAGAGAATGAGAACTGAGGCACAAATGGAGACTTGTACACCAATGTTCATAGCAGCATTATTCACCATCAAAAGAACATGGAAACAGCCCAAATGTCCAAACACAATTGAATGGATTAAAAAATTATGGTTGCAGTTGTTGTTAAGTGCTCTGGAGTCATAGGCAACTCACAGTGACCCTATGCGTGACTTTCATCCTTTCTCCAGGTTCATTGGATTTCTGGAGGTAAGTTATTTACATAAGTGGATGCCACTCCTACTTCCAAGTTTGTTTCACCTGGGGAGCGCCACCAAACACTGTCCACCTTGGGTAACTGTTATCACATTTGACACATTAGTGTCATAGTGTTCAGCTTCACAGCAACCACAAGTTACCTCTGTAATTTATTTTAAAATTGTGGTACATTCAGATAATGGCATACTGTGCAGCACTGAGGAATAATGCTTTTGTAAATTACTACCTAACTTGGGAGGGACTGCAGCACATTATGCTAAGTGAGTTAATTTAATTCCATAAGGACGAATATAGCATAAGACCATGATTGTAGCGTGAGTATAAGGATGCGGGGGAGGAGGCCTTTAATCATAGGGTCACATAATTTGGTGAATGGGGGAGTGAATTGAATGAGAAAGATCTGGTGGGAAAAACAATGTATTTGCACTTTTAAGTGAACCAGTATAAAATAAAAATTTAATCATAAAAACTTTCCAAAACCCAAAATGAGATACCATTTTACACCAGTAGCAGTGGCAAAGCTTAGTAGGGCAGCAAGCAGTAGATGTCAGAGAGGTTGTAAAGAGGTGGAAACTCAGACATTGTTGGTTGGATTGTCAAATGGTAAAACCACTCTGGAAGACAGTGTGGCATTTCCTATAAAGTTGAACAGAGTCTTGGCACCATCAGCCAGGAAATTAAAAGGCACATTACCATGGGAAAGTCTGCTGTTAGGGACCTCTCCAAAGTACTGAATAGCAATGGTGCCTCTCTGGAGACTAAGGTGCATCTGATACAGGCCATGGTCTTCTCAATCGCTTGTTATGCATCAGAGAGTTGGACAATGACCAAGGAAGATAGAAGGAGAATTGATGCCTTTGAGCTGTGGTGCTGGAAAAGAGTATTGAGAATACCATGGACTGCTAGGAAAACAAACAGGTTTGTCCTGGAAAGGGTTAAACCAGGTGGCTCCTTGGAGGCAAGGATTCTGAGGCTCCGTCTAACATACTTTGGACATGTTGTGAGGAGAGACAGGGCCTTGGCAAAGGACATCATGCTTGGGAGGGTGGAGGGACAGTGCAGGAGAGGAAGGCCCTCTGTGAGGTGGATTGATTCAGTGACTGGGATAATTCGGATGGGAGTGTCAGAGACAGTGTGATTGGCACAGGACAGAGCAGAGTTTAGGGCTGTTGTACATAGGGTCGCTATGAGTCGCAAGCGACTCGACGGCACATAACAGCAACAACAGAAATATCATGTGTATTTTTTATTTTTTTATTCAAAGACTCTCTTGGAGTAGAAGGTAAAATGAAGCCAGAAAGGGAATTGACTTCCTCCAGATCACAGCATTAAAATATAACCTTCTTTAGAATTGAATTCTATGGTGTGTCCATCCTTGCCTGAAATGTGTTCATTGCTGATTCTGTGTATTAGATACATGCGACACCATTCATGTATTTATAAATAGTATATACCATGGACTGCCAAGAAAACAAACAGATTCAACCTGGAGAGGGTTAAACCAGGCTGCTCCTTGGAGGCAAGGATTCTGGGGCTTCGTCTGACATACTTTAGACATGTTGTAAGGAGGGACACGTCCTTGGAGAGGGATATCATGCTTGGTAGGGTGGCGGGACAGCACAGGAGGGGAAGACCCTCTATGAGGTGGATTGATTCAGTGACTGGGGTAATCAGGATGGGTGTGTCAGAGGCATTGCGATTGGGGAATGTTCCCTTTCTAAGGAATTACCCCTCCAAGCAACATGCCCAAAATAATTGAGGCAAAATCTCATCATTGAGGGGAGAGGGGTGGGCAAGTTGAAAAGTGCAACAATGAATTAATAGAAATCCAAAGTCTCTGTAAATTTTCATTGAAAGTAATAATTTTTAAAAATTTTAAAAAAAGTATGGACTTAAACAGCTTGTTAAGCATTTGGGACTATGTTGGCCTGAGACTTCTTATAGTCTACTATTAATTTTAGCAGGATGAATTATAAAAACAGATTCATACAGCCAAATGCCTTTGTATAGTAAATAAAACAAAGAGACATTCTTATGGTACTCTCTCCTTGAGCCAAGATTCATCTAACATTAGTAATGATATCTCTGGTTCCACTGCCTCTTACAAAAGAGTTTGAACTTCTGGTAGTTCTCTCTCAGTATACTATTCTAGCCTGTTTTGGATAATATTCAGTAAATTGCTTTTGCTTGCAGGTGATATTAATGACATTGTTGAATAATTTCCACATTCTATTGGATCACCTTTCTTAGGAATGTGGACAAATATAGATCTCTGCCAGTCAGTTGACCACATACTTGTCTTTATAATGTCCTTGCACACACTGGTGAGCATGTCCAGGGTTGTATCTGTTAGTTGAAACATGTCAATTGGCATCCCATCAATTGCTGAGTTCCCCCCCCCCTTTTTTATATTTTTTAAAAATGGCTTCAATGCAGGTTAAACGTCTTCTCTCATCACCATTGGCTCGTTATCATATGCTACATTCTGAAATATTTCGGTATTAACCAATTCTTTTTGGTACAGTGACTCTATGTATTCCCTCCATTTTCTTTTATACTTTCTGAATCATCCACGTTTTTTTCTCAAAGTATCTTTCAGAATTGCAACATGGAATTTGAATTTGTATTCCAGTTCCTCATGCTTGATAAATGCTGAGTGAATTCTTCCTTTTTATTCTCCAACTCCAGCTCTCTGTACATGCCATTCTAATACCTTACCTTGTCTTCTCAAGCTGCCCTTCAAAACATTTTGTTCCTCTCTTTTACTTTGACACCTCTTCCCTTTGTTTTGGCTTCTCAGTGCTGTAGTGAAATTTTCAGGGTCTCATTTGACATTATTTTGGTGTTTTCTTCTTCCTCTTTCTTTGTAGTGACTTTTTGTTCATGGATATCTTTGCATAACTCAACTGATCTTCTATCATTAGTGTTCAATGCCTCAAACTTATTCTTGAGATGATTTTTAAATTCAAGTGGGATGAACCCAAAGTCATCTATTAGTTCTTGTAGGTTTATTTTCATTTTATGTAACTTCAATTTGAACTTCCACATGAGTGCTTGATGATCTAATCCACAGTCAGCACCTGGCCTGGCTTTGACTGCTGTTACTGAGCTTCTCCAATACTTCTTTCAACAGATATAGTCAATCTAATTCCTGTACTGATCATCAGTTGAAGTCACTTTGTGCTTTGTTAGATAGGTATTTGAAGTTAATAAATTACTGAATGTCCTCATTTCTGTCACCATGTCCATAATTCTCAACTACTATTCCTTCCACTTTTTATCTAAATTTTGCATTCCAGTCATTAATGTTTTAATTCCTTTTTTCACTATGACTTTTTAAATATAATATTTATTTTATGTTCCTTTGCTTACAATGTTTGTATACTTTCATGTACACATTGTGTTTCACACTATCCTTCATTCACATTGTGCTTCATGCAAGCATTCCCATTCATTACTTTTTATAAAATTAATCACCATTGAACTAAGCCACCATTACCCTGCCTTTGGAGATCTCCACCAGATCTTTCCCATTTCCTTTAGACCTCCACTCCTATTACACTGTGCAACCCTATGATTTCTCCTCTTCTCATCCTTATCCCTCTACTCCTGTCTGTGGAACACTGCACACCTCTTCCTCAATCAGTGCATAGCAAATGCAGAAGTCCTGATAAAAGGGTGGCAAATTAACTGTAATCAGCCTCTCCCAATGCCTGACAACTGCAGGTATGTCCTTATCTATGAAGACACAGCTACTGGACTCTTACAAACAAATTCCTGCAAGTATGCCACTCAGAAATCAACAATCAAGGGTCTTCAGCCTTGATGTGCTGCGTATGATACGGTCACAAATACCGACACTGTGTGTATTTTACTAGACGTGACGTTCAGTAGTGGACTGAGCATATGGAGATAATTCAAAGACATCCATTATTCTTCTGTCATCCTTAGTCATGGTCAGACTTTTAGATATAAAATAAGCAGTTGAGAAGACCATAACATATCGGTGCACCTTAACATTGTTTATGCCTCAGATCAAGGATCAGTCAGCATATCCTCAGCCGGCATCCTGCTTCTAAGATGTCAGTTTAGTAGATCTTATTTTCCTACACTCAAGTCCAGAGCTTTTTTAGGGACTCCTGGGATAATTTGATCCTGCTTCAGCCTTAGCTCCAAGACGTTTCCCCGCATGAGTTTCTAAAATAGTGTCAGATGAAGATTCATTTGGGTCTCTCCACAAGAGTTTTCTGCTGAACTGGGTCTGAAGCCACCAAGTAAGGCCATACTGATCTTCCAACAACTTTGGTGTTGATCAGAGGATGAACCTATCCATAACCTAGTCCATGACTGGAGAAAAATGGAGGGTATTCAGGAGAAGAATATGCTTTCTCTTGGTGCTCTGTCATGAAGTAGTGAGGTCTAGGCCTTTTCTACAACTTAACATCTCAGAAATGAACTCTTTTCCCAGACTGTCTGCCAGTCATCATGCTATGTCTATAAGTCATCACCGTGACATCAACAGCCCTGGCTTATTCATAGAACCGGGAAAGTTCTCTCTCTCATCTGCTTCAAGGCCTTGTACATTATTTATTTCCTCTTTTCTTAGTATGACTTCAACCCACATGTCAGTCCTGTTTTATTAACAGTGGCTTTATATAGTATTGTCTTTTTGTGACTGAGATATTTCATTCAACATAATGTCTTCCATGGTCACCCATTTTGTATAATATCCCAATTTCTTAAAATACAGTCTAGGGGCGTACTGATGGGGCACTGAGTAAGATTCTGCGAGAGAAGGGATAGAAAAAGCAATCTAAGGTTCAGTTGGGTCAGGGTCCCTGTCTTTTTGGGATTCCTTCAAGGTTCACCGAGTGGAGAGGCAGCCTCCTAGGCCCTGGAGGTGGTGCAGATCACCGACTTCCCACCAGCCAGGACTAACCTCCAGGAGCAATGAACCTCTGCTCTCTGGCTTGGCCACACTCCACCAAGGAGAGGGTTAAATGCAAGGGGGGAAGAGCCAAGGGCTGGGCTGTTGGTGGGGTCCCCGTTACCGAAGTGTGGGTAACTCTGGGGCCCTTAGAATTAAGTTTATAATAGCCAAGGATTCTTTCCAAGACTTGAATTAAACACTGTACTTCTGCTAAAAAAAAATTTAAAAAATCTTCACCATTTGGACAATATGCAACAACATCATATAATGGAGAAAACACTGACATTTTCCACTATCTCATTTTACTTGTGTCCACAATCAATACTTATGGTAACAGCAGTCAAGAAATGAAAAGATTTCTTGGGAAATTTCTGTTGGAACATTCTGGGATAATAATCCCAGGGATAATGAACGATCTCTTCAAAGCTCTAAAAAACCAGGACATCAATAAAACCAGGACATCACTTTAAAGAATAAGGTATTTGTAATTCAAGCCATGATCTTCTCAATTGCTTTATATCCATCAGAAGGTTGTACAATGAATAATTAGTGGTGCATAAGCCTAACATATTAAATAAAAACCAGGAAAGTTGTACTTCATTCTATTTATGTGTTATCAGTCACCTGTGACAGCAACCCTAAGTACAATAGTTCTGAACCCTGCCCTATCTGAATCTGTCTCACTGACTCAGATACACCTTCTCATTCTCCCAGTTATCATGTCAATCCATCTCATCTTGAGTCTTCTTCTGTGCTGTCCATCCATCCTACCAAACATGCTGTTGTCCCTTTCCAAGGACATGTCCCTCCTGGCTGTGTGTCCAAAGGATGTGATATGGAGCTTCAGAATCCTTGCCTACAGGGAGAAAGCTTCTCCAGGACTGACCCATTTGTTCTCCTGGCAGCCCACAGTATGTTCAACACTTTTTCCAGCACCACAACTCAAAGACATAGATGATTCTTCTATCATCCTTAGTCATAGTCCAGTTCTCTGAAGACTTACAAGTATTTGTGAAGACATCTTAAGAGAAAAACTTGGTAATCTACATATTGTAAACTGACTGAAAATCCCAAATACCACAATCTCACTGATAAAGAAATGGTACCTTGAGTCCCAAAGCACTCCTTGGCAGCTCGTGGTAAAACAAAGCCCTTGCAAGCTCTCATTGTAAAAGCCTTAGAGTCAGAACGTTGAGAAGATACACTAGCTACAATTCTGATATTGAAAAATGCAATTCATTCATCAAAGGAGATAGAAAGCTAATGTTATAACATAACTGGATCAACAATTAACACCCTTGGTACCAGCAGTCTGGAAATGAGAAACACATTGCAGTGGGAAAATCTGCAGTTAGGGACCTCCTAAGTATTGAGGAGTAATAATGTCATCCTGAGGAACTAAAGAGTGTCTCATTCAGCGCATGGGGTTTTTTTTTAGTTCTGAAAAAGAAGTCTGAGGGAGAGGTCCTCTCACAGCATAGCACTGTGAATAGGCTCTTTCTTAGTTTCCCTCTGGTTTTTATTTCATTTAGGCCAGTCTTCCTAAAAGAGTTCAATCTCTGGACACTATATTTTCCTTAAATTTAAGTGTTGCCAACATAACAATGGGTAAGCTTCATCTTTCAACTAAGACCAAAGTTTAGACATGGCGTCCCCTCTGGTGGGAGGCTGGGCAGAAATCTGTTTGTGGAGGGCATCCAGTATCTCCTCCGGGGGGGTGGGCAGAATTCTCTGTTTGCAGAGGGTGCTCGGTCCTGTCTGAACTCTGATCCCAGCTGTGGCCCGGCTATCACTATGCTCGGGAATCCACAAACTTCAAAACAAAATTTTGTGTGACTCATTTCATTGCACTATTTGCTTTCTTGTGTGTGGTGTGGAACTGAACATGCAGTACTGCTAGGGTGTCTCTGTAATAACTGCAGGTCCTCCTCTCTGGGGGAATTGGGACCAAATTTAAGTGGAACGTGGATGGTGGAATTGCCAACAATGGGGAGGGTGAGAAGATAGTTGGTGTCTGTGTGAAATGGTCAGCATTTGCTATGCATCTGAGAGTTGGACAATGATAGGGATGACAGAAGAATTGATGCCTTTGAATTGTGGTGTTGGAGAAGAGCACTGAACATGGACGGTCAAAAGAACACATATGTCTTCGAGAGAGTGCAGTTAGAGTGCTCTTTGGAGACAAGGATGATGAGGCTTCACCTTGCATGCTTCAGGCATGTTGCAAGTATCAGCTTTTCCTTACAGAGTGTCTTGAAACTTAGAAGGGTGGAGGGTTGATGGAGAAGGCTCTTCACCAGGAGGATTGACACAGTGACTGCCACATGGGCTCGAATGTGTCAGGAAGTGTGAGGATGTTGAGGAGGGTTCAGATCTGTTGTTCGTAGGGTTGCTATGAGTCATACTCTACTACACCTAACAACAGTCCAGTTATTAACAGTTCAAGTCTTTTCCTTGGTCTGGCATGGTCTCTGTCCTAGACTGTGCTCTCTAGAGAAGCAAAACCAGTGACACTGATGTGTCTGTGTGTTTCCCTGAAGAAATTTATTTAAGGAAATAGCTCATGAGATTGTAGATGTAAAGTCTCTTGCCTGAAGCTGCATTAAACAAGCTCAGGTGTTCCCTCTTTGAGACCCTAGACCTCAGGCTTACAAGCCCCTCCCAACTGGAGCAGCCCGCGGCAACTACAATTTTCAGCAACTAAACTTTTACTTATAATTTTTAAAAAACAATTGGAACATTACAGCAACAGAGAACTTCCAGAAATTCAAGCTGGAATCAGAAGACGTTGTGGCAGGAAGGACATCATTGCTGATATTAGATGGTTCTTGGTTGAAAGAAGAGAATACCAGAAAGATGTTTGTGTTTTGTTGACCATGAATTTGCATTTGACTGTGTGAATCAGACCAAATTATGACTAACATTGAGAAGAATGGAAATCCCAGAATACTTAATTATTGTAAAGTATGTGTGTGTGTGTGTGTGTGTGTGTGTATTTTCCAAGAAGCAGTTGTCTGGACAAAACAAGATAACATGGTTTAAAATAAAAAATAGGAGAGGTGAGGTTTGTATTCATGCTCCATACCTCTTAAATCTGTATGTTAAGCAAATTATTCTAGAATTTGGACATTATGAAGAAGAATGTCATGTTAGGATTATAGAAAAATTCATCAATTATGTTTTGTGCCAATGATACAATCTTGCATGTAGAAGGTGAAGAAGACTTGAATCACAAACTTCAGAAGATAGAAGATTGTAGCTTTCATCTTAACACTGAGAAAACAAAAATCCTTACCACTGGACCAACAAATAGGCAATGTCATGACAGATGGAGAAAAGATTAAAATTGTAAATTATTTCATTTTATTTGGGTTCACAATTAAAATGGTTAAGAAATCAAAAGACATGTTGGTTTGATCTTCCTTTGTCATCGTCCAACTTTCAGAAGCATAGGAAACAAGAAAGGTAATCCAATAGACTATGTAAATTGTGGGATTATATAATTAATAGCACATGCAAGGAAAATATTATTAAAGATCATGCAAAAATGGCTAAAACAGTGCATTGATGGAAAACTGCTAAAAGTTCAGTCTGGTTTAGAAGAGGCCATGGAATTAGAGATATCATTGCTGATATCTCTTAAATCTTGGTAGAAAGCAGAGAATACAAGAAGAATGTCTATTTGTGCTTTATTGATTATATAAAGGTATTACTGTGTGGATCATAACAAACTATGGTTAATATTAAGAAGAATAGGAATCACAAAACATTTCATCTTGCTCATATGAAACCTACACCTAAATCAAGAAGCTGTTGTCCAAACAGAGCAGAAGAATACTGTATGGTTTAAAATCAAGAAAGATGTGTGGGACTGGGGGTGCCTGCGGGAATCGCCGCCGCCGCCGCCGCCGAGGAGCCCCTTACTGAAGGAGGATCGCGGAGCAGCGGCGGC
>NW_006399851.1:13132923-13147111 GCF_000299155.1 Elephantulus edwardii | reverse complement strand
CCCATCCTCACCCTTCTGCCCCAACCCTCACCTCCTTGTACCCCCAATTTGTTTTTTCCCAATAAAAAAAAAAAAAAACACAAAAAACCTTGAAAATAAAAAAAAAAAAAAAGAGAAAGATGTGTGTCAGGATTGTATCCTTTCTCCATATTCAATCTTTAGGCTGAGCAAATCATTCAAGAAGCTAAGCTTCACAAAGAAACATGTTGCATCAGTATAGGAGGAAGACACATCAACAACTTCAACAATAATAGTAGAAATAAAGAAGCTTGGTGAACTATACAAAGACCTGGAATTAGAAAAAACAAAAAGGGAGAACACGCTTGGCATTTCTAAAACTGAAAGAACCAAAGAAGAATAAGAAGGAAAAATATTGTCTCACTAGGGTTAAGTTGTTTTTACTACCTGTATTTTCATATGAGAAAACAGAGGCTTGGAATAGATGTGTAACTTTCTGCAGTCCTACAGGAAATAACTGGTGAAGCTAAGCTTCAAGCAGATATGTGACCTGTCAGCAGGATCAATTTGAAAATTAGGACTTCTTAGTAAAGTCATGAGAGAAATGCAAGACTCATTGCTGTTGTTATGTGCCGACAAGTTGCCTTGGACTCATAATGACACCATGTACAACAGCTCTGAGCCCTGCTCTAAAAATCAGTAAGCAAAGCATTGCTTCAAAAAGCAGACTCTTTTCTTAGTTTCCCCCAAATTCCCATGTCAGTCTTGTTTTATAACAGTGGTGTTATGCAAAGAAGGGATAAATTATGAATAATGTATTAGAATAGATGAAGGAAAGAACTGTTTAAAAGGAATATATGATTAGGCATTATACATACAACAACAGCCCAGAATAAGAGGTACATTGCAAAAAAGACTTGGGGTAGGTGGAAAGGGAGTAATTATGCAAGAAGAAATGATTTTTTTTTAAAGTGAAGTGGGGGAAGGGTAAGGAAGGGAGAAGGGGTAAATAAATAATGAATGAAAATCTGACTTTTCTGTTCTGTAAATTTTCATTAAAATCACAATTACAATAAAATTATTTAAAAATAAATTCTAACTTTCAGTTAAAAAAAAAAGCAGAAGCTCAGGAAAGAAAGAAGACCCTCCCTCAGTGAAATAGATTGACACTGACGACAACAATGAACTTGAACGCATTCAGAGATTCTGCTGATGCACCGGATTGAGCAAGATCCCAATCTGTTGTTTCCAGGATCACTATGAGTCATAGTCGACTTGACATCACTCAACAACGACAAGCATAGCATGGTCTTAAGAGCAGGAATTTTATGACAAGATTTCAAAAATCCATTCTGTTAAAAGGTCTTTTAAGTTCAGTAAAAAAGATTTCTAGAGGTCTTACAAGGAAAAGAAAGTGTTCAATCAAAGAGCTAGTTAGGACTGGATCTTCCACCTTTCATGGATAGACCTGCTGTTTACATTGCGTGGAGTGTATGGGCTACATAGCTACACCTGAAGTCATCACCTCCCCATCACAGACCATACATACAGATCTCCATGTATTCCATCAACTCACTGACAGTTAAGAGATCCCAGCCCAAACTGCTGATTGTTACAATCTTTTCCAATACCACAATGCCATGGTAGCAATTTGATGATTTTCCTTATTCATTGTCCAACATTACATTCATATGAAGTGATAGCAGTGAGATAATACATGTGATATACCATGGGCCAACAAAGAACATAAAATCTCTCTTGGAACCAGTACAGTCAAAATGTGTCCTAGAAATGAGGATGATAAAACTTCACGTGTTAAATGGTATACAGCCACCAGTTCCTGGAGAATGGCATTGTGTTTCATAATGCAAAGGGTACTTTGAAAAAGGAAGACTTTCAATGAGACAGATTGAACAAAGGCTGTAGCAATGGGCACAGCACAGACTGTGAGGACAGAACAGGGCTAGACCTAGTTTCCTTCTGTTGCCGAGTCTCTATGGTTAGAGGTCTCTCAACAGCATCTAACAACACAATGTGAATATTTGAATATACTTTAAGGATTAAAAGTGATTTTTCACATATATTCCATACTTCCCTTACCTGCCACTCAAACCTTTGGAAAGAAGAATTCACCATTCTCAGAGATACTTTAGCATACACTTATTTCTTTTGCTACAGTGCCAGTGACTCAGGTTGGGTGTTTTTTAGTTTTCTTTTCTTTTTAAAAGGATTTCTGTGTCTTTTCCTGAGTTAATATTTTCTTGGAGGATGAAGAGATAATTTAAGTGCAACATTTGGATTAGTTTGAGAAAGCAAGCAGGAGAACTAGTGGAGTTGGGCTACGACAATTTGATGAATTAAACAAAGTCACTCCAACAATTTAAGTCTCACTTTTTCTATTCTTGTAGTTGCCAATGGTCTGATCTTTATCTCTGTTATTTTCTACCTTTTTTCATGCTTTAATTTAAGGTTGTAGCCTTGAAATCTCATCTGTTTCTTCCTCCTTTGTCGTACTGTAAAACAGCTCATGTTAACAAACTAGTAGGGTTCTATTAATTTTTCATCCTTTTTTCAATCTCTCCCTAAAAATAACAACAAACATAAATCCAAGGTTTTGAAGAAATTTCCTTTGAAAAACTCAACTATTTCTAAATTTGAATACTTACTTTTCCTTTAAATGTGAAACAATCTGTTTGCTTTGCTTTCTCTGTCTCTGATGAAAACCAAGACTATTTCTATTTTTATGATAGCATCAAGTATATTTGATTCAGAATGCATTTTTTTAAAAAAGAAACCCAAAAGTTTTATTTTATTTGAGTGAAAGTTTACTGAGCAAACTGGGTTCCATTCAGAAATCTCTGCACATTTTTTATGACATAAACTATAATCTTTACTCACTTTTTCTATGTGATTCTCATTTCCACTAAGACTTTTATCCTACCCCCGCCTGTCTCTTGAGTTTTATCTTGTGCAAATGCTGCCTTTTGGTCTTGCTAAGTGGATTGTTCTAAAGAGTGAACATCTCCCTAGTGTTCATATTGTAGGCCTCTAGTGGCCTAATGGTAAGAAATCGCACTGTAATCCTGAAGGTACACAGTTCAAATTCACCAGTAGCACCCATGCAATTAAATGCTTCTAAAAACTGTCAGCTATGCGTTGATTTCAACTCAGAGGCACACGACAACAATTGTTTGGCTAAAATTTGAGTGGTAGGGGTGAATGAAGGTCCAGATTAGAAAGGTAACTAAGGGTCATAACCTGAGAGATTCCAGTAGTCTTTATAAAATTAGTAAATCTGATAATTATTATTATTTTGAGCTTTGTTTTACATTTTTGTTTTCTCCTACTGTATCCATTTCTGCAGGAGAAAAGCTAGCAATCTCCTTCCATGTTATTTATAACCTCCACAAATGGGCTACAGGATCATCTCTGAGTCCTTTCACATTTAACAGCAATGAGTGAGTGAGTGAACAAATGAATGATGTAGTTCTTGGCTTGAAGAGTGACTAAGAGTTGCAGTTGTGGTTAATCCACCCATCTCTATCAGACCAGTAAAATCCGGTCACGTTCATGGTTTTGTTGCAAAAGCTAACCACAAGAAAAACCAATCATGAAGGCAGACATAGGAGTGGAAAAAGCAGAAGTATTATTACATATGCTAGCATTTAGGAGACAAGGGATATGAACATCCAAATTTGTCTCAGTAAGGAAAGGTAATAATGAGATATTTATAGGTTAGGTTAAGGATGTGGGAAAGATTTCATGTTTATTCAGTACTTTTAGGAAGAAAAGGAGGAATTATCTTCCAAAAAGGAGAGATTATACAAATGAGTAGGCTTACACAACAGGCATAGTTCAAAATCAGGAAAGGAGTGCATCAGGGATGCATCTTGTCTCCATATCTTTTCAATCTATATGCAGAACAGAGGCTGGGATTTTCGAGAAGGAATGTGGTATCAGAATTAGAGGAAGACTCATCAACAACCTACGTTATGTAGATGACACAACCCTGCTTGCTGAAAGTGAGGACCTGAAGCGATTGATGCAGAAGGTCAAGGACTGTAGTCTTCAATATGGATTGATGCTCAATATCAAGAAGTCAAAAATTCTCACTAGTAGGCCTATGGATAGCACCATGATCTATGGAGAAGAGACTGAGATTGTTAACAATTATAGCTTGCTTGGCTCCATAATCAATACTGTTGCCACCAGCAGTCAGAAAATCAAAAGATGAATTGCACTGGGAAAATCTGCTGCCAGGGACCTCTCCAGAGTGTTGAAAAGCAACAATGCCAGTCTAGAGACTAATTACTTGCTATGCATCAGAGAGCTGGACAATGACAAAGGATGACAGAAGAAGAAATGATACCTTTGATTTGTGGTGCTGGAGAAGAGTCTTGAACATACCATGAACCACCAATAAAACAAATAGGTCTGTCTCAGAAAGGGTAAAACCAAGTCTTTCCTTGGAGGCTAGGATTTTGAAGCTCCATCTCACATACTTTGGGCACATGACCAGGAGGGACCAGTCCTTGGAGAAGGACATCATGCTCAGAAGGATGGAGGGACAGTGCAGGAGAGGAAGATCCCAGATGAGATGGATTGATACACTAACTGGGGAAATGGGGGTAGTGGGTGTTTTGGAATTAGTGAGACTGGGTCAGGACAGGGCAGGCTTTAGAGCTGTTGGACATAGATAGGGTCCCTATGAGTAGAAAATGACTTGATGGCACATAACAACAACAATGCACTGGCCTCAAAACAGTTCAGTTGTTGTATCATCACAGGACATGAACTGTAGGATTTCCTCTTTTAGAAAGGCGTTTATCTGGTTGGGTGCTTCATCATCAAAAAACTTCTTTTTAAGATGACTGCCTTCTAGAAGGTCACACAAACAAGTTTGTCATGGGGGAAGTGCTCCTTAGATAGAGTCAAAGATGGTGAAACTTCATCTCACATGCTTTGGGTATGTTGTTTGGCTGGGCTAGTCCTTGCAAAAGGACTTCATGCTGGGAAACGTAGAGGATGAGAGGAAGAAAGGAAGACTCTCAACGAGAGGAATTGGCATGGTGACTGTAACAAAAGGTTAGAGCATATTAGAGATTATCAGGATGGTTCAGCATCGAACACGGTCTGTCATTCACAGGGTCGCCATGAGTGCCAATTCAATGGCACCCAACAGCAAGAATTGAGTAGTGAAAAAATGTGAAAGAAAACGACAACAGAAAAAAGCAACATAAAACTAGCATTTCTTTAATAATCTTTTCAAAGGTAGACGTGTCCTTTTAATATATAAGGACATTGGAAGAAGGGTTCCTTATCAGGTTAGATTCCTTATCCTCATAGTTAAGTGTCATCAATCTACTAAGGCTAATAGCAACTCTATGAATAACAGATCTGACTAGTCCTATCCTGTGCCATCCTCACCATTTTTAATATGCTTTCTGTGTACCTTTGAGTCAGAACTGACCAGATCTGAGACTGATCCTTCAGAGAGTTTTCGGACGCAGTTACTTGTAATCTCCTTCCATGTGATTTACCACTGCTGGAGGATCAGCTCTGAGTTGATTCTGGCTTGATGATACAAAACAACGTAATAAGGGCCATTACTAGGGAGATGAGAGTAAAAACTCAGAAGCAAAAGCATAAAGACTTTCGGGAAATTGTCTTTTTGAGTTAGTGATGTTGTTACATGTTGTCAGGTTGCCTGTGACTCATAGTGACCCTATGTACAATAGCTCTGAAGCCTGCCCTGTACTGAGCCAGTCTCATTGACTCCAAACAGCTACTCTCATTGCCCTAGTTTCTATATCAATCCATCTCTTCTGGGATCATCCTCTCTTGTGCTGTCCATCCACCCTTCTGAGCATAATGTCCTGCTCCAATGATCAGTCCCTCCTGGCCACATGCCCAAAGTATGTGAGACAGAGCTTCAAAATCCTAGCCTCCAAGGAGAAACTTGGTTTCACCCTCTCAAAGACAGAACTACTTGTTTTCTCGGCAGTGTATGGCATGTTCAAGACTCTTCTCCAGCATCACAACTCAAAGGCATCAATTCTTCTTCTGTCATCCAGCCATCAGATGCATAGCAAGTTATTGTGAAGTCCATGGACTGCATCGGGTACACCTTAATCTCTAGACTGGTATCTTTGCTTCTCAGTACTCTGGAAAGGTCCCTGACAACATATTTACCTAATGTAATTCATCTTTTGATTTCCTGACTGCTGGTGGCAACAGTGTTGATTGTGGAGCCGAGCAAGATATGACTATTAACAATCTCAGTCTCTTTTCCATTCATCATGGTGCTTCCAACTGGCCCAGTGGTGGGAATCTTCATCTTCTTTGAGTTGACTATAGTACTTTCATAATCTTCTCAGTGCTCAACAACAGTTTCTACAGTGTTCACACATGGCTGACTGCTTTACTCCAAGACATATATCATTTGTAGATGAATTTTTGTTACTACTGAAAATATTGGATATGTGCATACTGGTATTTATCTTGGTCTGAAATTTGAGAATATTCTCTTAGTTCACTTATACGAGTCTTCAAGTTCACTTGTGGCATCTGACATGTCTCTGGCTAACAGCCTTATATAAACTTAATTTACAATTCTTTGTTGTTGTTCTTAGCAGTTCTCAAGTCGACTACGACACTTAAGGACCCTATAAACAGCATGTAGAAATCTTGCTCTATTCTGGATTGCCCTGTTCTACATCATCCTCGCAAGTCCCACCATGCTCAAGCCTTTGTTTTAGTCACCTAAAGGAAGTGGTCAATCCACCTCCTTGAAAGGCTTCTTCTCTTTCTCCCACTCTCTACTTTTCCCAACAGGATATCTTTTTCCAAGGACTGTCCCTCCTGATAACATGCGTAAAGTATATGAGATGAAGTTTCACCAGCTTTGCCTCTAAGGAGCACCCCTTTGCACTTTCTCGAGATCGAATTTGCTCATTAACAGTGGATGGTATATTCCTTACTCTTTGCCAATACCACTATTCAAAGGTGTTGATTCTTCTGTATTCTTTATTCATTGTCCAGCTTTCACATGCATATGAAGTGATTGACAATTGCTTTATAATTCTTTACATAATATTATCATACAAAAGAAAGAATTCTGATACAATGAAAATAATTAAAGCCCAGCATAATAATATGACTTTTGAAAAGTCTTACAGTGCCTATGCATAACATCTGGATGAACTCCCAGAGGCCATATAAACCTCAGAGACTTAATCTGGTCAAACACTTATTCCTATAGGAAAGGACCATTTCTCAGTTTCAACAAGAAATCAAAAGTTACTCTAAAATGTTGTTGTTCTTGCTGTGTGCTGTGGAGTCGTAGCATAACTGACTCATAGCTGACTCTCCAGCGGATTTTCAGAGCCTGTAAATGGCAGAGAAGATCGCCCATCTTTCTCCCTCAGAAGTACTCATGGATTTGAACCACCAGAGGGTGCAGGCTCCCATCTAACAGCACAACTCCCTCCAGACTCCATCACCTGAGCTCCCTATTATGTGAAAAATCTCTGATAAACTGACTTTTGGGCTGTTAATGAAATGACACACTCTTGTTAATTGTGATGGAAATATTGAAAAATTCCAAATTAAACCACGTGTTTCTCAGGTGACTCTGAAAAGAGTGTTTTCTTGGTCTTTACAGACAGATTGCCACTAAATCGAAGAGGAAGTGTTAGAGAAGGGTAGATGGTAGCCCTAGGTCAGTGTGTAATAAAGCCATAAATCATTAACCAATCAGGTTGTGTCCCTTCTGGCTGAAAAATTGCTGCCAGAACTCAATCTTTCTTAGCAAACTGGCAAGAAATGCCAAGGATACTTCTTACCTTTAACACAAAAAGGAGGCCATTCCATTTCATATAGCCACTCTCTACTCATTATTTCCTCCTGGTCTTGGATGTCAGCAGCTTCTTTGAATTAACTTAAATTTTCATTTGTCACGTAGAGCATCAATCTTTGCATCTTGGGACTCGGCTCTGGGAAACGAAGTTGTAGGCAGTGTTCTATATTGACCACTAGAGGGTACTTTAACATTTCCTTTCCAATCTGTACACAGCTTTTTCAACTACAATTGCCAGCGTCCACCACCGCGAAGCGACCGTATTTCAGGAAAGTTTTGTAGTGACTCAAACGAAATGTTCTTCCAGCACAGCAGTGACATCCTGAAAAACTACTGGTTGATGGTGGGGAATGGTGACAGTGGATTCTAGTTAAATAAGAAATTGATGATTTCATTACTGACTTAGTAGAAAGCGGAGAATGCTTGGGGCAGGAAAGGACTCAGAAGGATTTTGCTTTGACTATATACTTGAAGTCTTTCCCTAGGATAATGATATAAGTTAATAGAAAAATAAGACATATATCTTGGGAAAATCCCTTCCCACATTGCTATGTGGCTACAGTTACCAGGTCAATTTGATTTTTATTGAAGAAGGGGAAAACAAAACTTTTATAAGGATAACATACTGAAATATAAAACATTTTAGGGATATTATTGGTTTTGGTGTTGGGTGCTGTCAAGTTGAATATAACTCACAGCAGCCCTATGAACAATGATCTGAACCCTGTCCTATCCTATGCCATCCTCACAATCATACCCCAGCCCATTGCTACAGTCACCGTGTCAATCCACTTGATTGAACTTCCTCCTCTCCTTTGCTGACCCTCCACCTTTCCAAGCATAGTGTTGCTCTTCAAATAATAGTGCCTCCAAGCTACATGCTCAAAGTTAAATGAAGCTTTGTTATTTTTGCCTCCAAGGAGCACTCTGGTGGGTGGTGGGGTAGATATATGTTTGTTCTTTTGTCAGTCCATGGGAAATGCAGTGCTCTTCTCCAACACCACAGCTCCAAGGCATCGATTCTGCTTTGTTGTCCAGCTCTGAGATGTATAGCAAGTGACTGAAAAAACCATGGCCTGACTTAAAGAACTTGGTGAATTAGGTCTATTGAGTTTTATTAAGGGACTAAAAAAGGACAATTATTTATAAGGCATAAGTTAGCCCTCTTACCTTCACACTTACTGTCTTCCCAACACCATCTATGCTCTAGAACAACTGACATTAGAAACATTCAAATCTAGAAGTCAGCAAGAGCAAACTATGACTCCAACTGTTAACCAGAAATGACCACTATTTCAAATACCTTTCAAAGGTGTATAGTTGATGGCATGTACTTATTTAGTGCAAAATTTGAACATTCTTTCAATGTAACAAAAGGCAAAAGCCAGGAATTTGTCTTTTCAAATGCTTGCTATGCATCTGAGAGCTGGACAATGAGTAAGGATGACAGAAGAATTGATGTCTTTGAATTGTGGTGTTGGAGAAGAGCACTGAAAAGCTCATGGACTGGCAAAATAACAAGTCTTTGTATTTTGGAAAAGTGCAGACAGAGTGTTTCTTAGAGGCAAGGATGGCAAAACTTCATGTCACATACTTTGGGCATGTTACTAGGAAAGACTACTCCTTGAAGAGGAACATCATACTAGAAAAGGTGAAGGGTCATTAAAAGAGAGGAAGACCCTCAACCAGGTTGACTGACAGTGACTGCAGCAATGGGCTCAAGAGATGAGGAGAACGGCAAAGGATCAGGGTTGCTATTGTTCATATTTGACTTGCAGGCACCTAATAGCAATACCAACAGCATCCGCAAGAGGCTGGATTGTCTGCTCTTGGAAAGTGTATAGAGAGTCAGCTAGAAGGTGAAACTAATTCGATAGGCATGACACTGATATGCAAAAGACAAAATGTAATAAGAAGGTTAGCTAGAAAGGTCTGGGCAAAGAGATGTCAGACAAATGCAAACAGAAAGGAATCAGGAATATCCATACCAGTAGTAGACAAATTGGAATTCAAGGTCAAAAGTATTAACAAAGCAAAAAGAAGTATTTTATGGCTTTTTTTGGGGGGTACTACTTTTTATTGTAGTTTGGCAGAAAGTTTACAAAGAAAATGTCATTTGCAATCAGTTATAGAGATTTTGTTTCCTGGTATCAGTTGCAATCCTCTCAATGTAATAATACAGAAGTTCCCTCTGTGTCCTCCCAGGGCCCAGGATTTCCATTTGTCCTTCTCTTTTGTTCTTTGAGAAAATGTTTCCCTTTTGATCTGTTTTGGTTTATTGACCCAGGAGTCCATTTCTCCCTTGGGTTATTTACTCCCTTTGTAGGCTGGTCCATCTTTGGCTCAAAGCTGATCTCTAAGAGAGAGTTTAGCTCCAGGCTTGCGGGGGTTGCTTGAGACCACAGTCTTGAAGTTTCCATCAATTCTAAGAAAGCAGTAAATCTACTATGTTGTTTCTATGGAGGTTTTTTTCTTTTAAAAAAAATATCTTTCTGGGCAGCTTTATTCTTTTGGTGTTTTGTAACATTTTCTCATGTTTCCCATTCAATACATTTTGCATGGATTGTTTGGTGATATTGTTTGAAATCATTTCAATGTGCCTCAATGAGTTAGCACTCTCATCACCTCCACCCAGGGCTCCCTGTTTCCATTCTGTTTTCCTGAACCTTCTTGCCTTGGACAGTTGACTTCTGAACTAAAGCTACCCTCACATAGAATTACATCTGTAAAAAGAGTGAGAGGAGAGACTGCCATATCTGAGCTCTACTAACTCCATGTGGGGGAACTGCCTCACCAGCAGCATCCATAACACAAAACTAATTCCCAGGAGACCAGACATACCCCCCCACCCCCCACCCCATGCTCTTGTACCTATTTCTACTAATTTCAGTAATAATCTTACAGTTCTACTGGGCCTGAAATTCATTGCAATAGCTACACAAAGCTCACATACTCATGGTTATGGAGTTTATTAGGAAAGGTAATAGGTTACAGCTCATGTTGGCAGTCAGGATAGCGTCTGAAGTGTGCTTAAAGGTCCTTCAGCTTTCAAGCTTGTGACTTTGGCCAGTGTTATAAAGCTCTCTCAGTCCAGCCTAGTAAGACATCTACCCCACCCCTCACTCCCTTCATTCCACCAGCAAGCTTGGGCGAAGGCTCCTAGCTCTAGATCCATAGGGCAGCAGTGCCAGGCCAGCTCAGTTTTGTGTCAGGCCTCTGGCTCTCTGCTGCAATTTCTGTCGCTCTTCTGCAAAGGTTGCATATTGCATCTTTTTTCCCCTCCTCCATTCTCTGCTTTTTTCCTTCTTTCCTACTAGTGAGGTTCCCAAATGTCTGTCACTGAACTTGATTAATTAAAACCTGGTAGAATAGCAAAGATGAACCAATCTTCTCATGGATAAACTAACACATCCTATTTGCATGCTCCTGCCCAGTCATGTGGCAAACTTATGGAGAATGACCTACGAAAGCCATTTTGAACAACAGACCCCTACACGACAATATCCATTGGTATGACCATTTAAGAGTTATAGCATATATTTGGGGGGAGCCTTAAACAGTATCCTTAAAAATATCAAGAAAAATATTGTTGAAGATCATTCAAAAACAACTAGAACAATACATTAATGGGCATCTACCAGAAGTTTGAGCTGGCTTTAGAAGAGGTCACAGCACCAGGGATATCACTGTTGAGATTGGATGGATTCTGGCTAAAAGCAAAGAAAATCAGAAGAAAGCCTATTTGCCTTTTATTGACTATGCAAAGGCATTTGGCTGTGTGGATTATAACACATTATAGCTAACATTGAGAATCCTAACACTTAATTGTGCCAATATGAAATCTATACCTAGACCAAGAAGCTGTTGTCTGAACTGAGCAAGGGAACACAGCATGGTTTAAAATTAGGAAGTGTGTGTGTCAGAGTTCTATCTTTCTCCATATTTATTCAATCTGTATGCTGAGCAAATAATTCATGAAGCAGGACATTATAAAGAAAAATGTGGTATCAGGATTGGAAGAAGATTCACCAATAATCTGCATCATGCAGATGACATAACTTTGCTGAAAGTGAAGAGGATATGAAATGCTTACTGTGGAAAATTAAGGACTTTGGTATGGATTACGTTCCAACATCAAGAAAATATTGATTCTCACCACATGATTAACAGTCAACATTATGATAGATGGAGAAAGAATTGAAGATGTCAGTGATTTCATCTTCCTTGGATCAACAATCAACACACTTAGTACCAGCAATCAGGACATCAGGAGACATATTACACTGAGCAAATCTGCTGTCAGGGACCTCTTCAAAATGCTAAAGAGCAATGAGGTCAGTTTGATAACTAAGGTGTGGCTGATTCAGGCCATGGTCTTCTCAATCAAATCACATCAGAGAGCTAGATAATGAATAAGGAAGACAGAAGAATTGATGCCTTTGAGTTGTGGTGCTGAAGACAAGTATTGAATATTCCATGGACTACTAAAAGAACCAATAGATAGGACTTGCAAATAGTGCGGCCATAGTGCTCCCTGGAGGCAAAGATGGTGAAGCTTCGTCTTTTCTACTTTGGACATGTAGCTAGGAGAGGCTATTCCTTGGAAAAGGGCATCATTCTTGGAAAGATGGAGGGTTAGTGAAGCAGAATAAGGCCCTCAATAAGATGGATTGACACGGTGACTTCAGCAGCAGGCACGAGTGTGTCAGAGATAATGACAGAATAGGACAGGATTCAGACTGGCAGTTTATAGGGTCCTTATGAGTCATACTTGACTTGGAGGCACTTAAAAACAACAACAATAACAGGGCTGAGCTGGCTTAGTGGTAAGAACGTGCACTGCCATCGCAAAGGCACATGGTTTAAATCCATCAGATTCTCTACAAGAGAAGAATAAGCAATTTACTCCCATGTGATTCACTACTTCTGAAAAACCCTCTGGTAGATCAGGTAGGGGGTAGGTTTAGATTGGATATCAAACAACAATAATTAGATCTATAACAAAAACTTTGTAATGTTCTCTTAAGTCATGTTTAAGCTCAAAAGTTCCATTACTCTCTGATGCATTAAATTCCTATGTGCCTCTTTTTGTGTTTTACTAAGAGATTTTTAAGAAGAATCAGTAGTTGGAAAACATGGACTTGGTGACAGAAAGGAAGCTGGAGATAGAATGAATGATTTAATTTTGCACTACCAATGACTTATTTATTGCAAATACGTTTTATAAGAAATATAAACGCAGGTTATACACATGGATTTCACCTGATGGTATGCATAGGAATCAGAGTGATGACATCTGCAGAAAGAACCACTGGAGAAGTTCAATATCAGCTGTGAAAACTGGGCCAGGAGCTTATTGTGGAACAGACCACCAATTACTCATATGCAAGTTCAAGCTGAAGCTGAGGAAAATTAAACCGAATCCACAGGAACCGAAATATGACTTTGAGTTCATCTCACCTGAATTTCAGAACCATCTCAGGAACAGGTTTGAGGCCTTGAACACTAATGAGCAAAGACCTAATGAGTTGTGGGAGGATGTCAAATGTATCATCCAGGAAGAGTGCAAACGGTCATTCCAAAAACAGAAGAGAAAAAAAAGACCAAAATGGATGTCAGAAGAAACTATGAAGATTGCACAGGAGCGCAGAGAAGCCAAAGCACAAGGAAGAATTCAAGATACTAAAGAACTGAGTAGAAGATTCCAAAAGGCAGCATGGGATGACAGCAAAATATTACAATGAAATGTGCAAGGAGCTAGAGTCAGAAAATCAAAAGGGCCGAACTCGTTCAGCATTGCTTAAGCTCAAGGAACTGAAGAACAAATTCAAACCTAGAGTTGCTATAATCAAGGATGCTTTAGGCAGAATATTAAATGAACCAGGAAGTATTAAAAGATGATGGAAAGAATATACCGAGTCACTGTATCAAAAGGAATTGGCAGACACAGAAGAATTTAATGAAATAACATATGAGCAAGAGCCTATGGTGATGAAGGAAGAAGTTCTAGCTGCTTTGAAGGAAGTAGCAAAAAAATAAGGCCCCAAGAATAGATGGTATACCAATTGAAGTATTTCAGCTAGCGGATGCTGCCCTGGATGTGCTCACCAAGTTGTGCCAAGAAATCTGGAGAACAACCACTTGGCCAACTGACTGGAAGAGCTCTGTATTTGTTCCCATTCCAAAGAAGGGTGACCCAATAGAGTGTGGAAACTATAGAACAATATTAATGATTTCACATGCAAGCAAGATTTTACTGAAGATTATCCAAAAATGACTGGAACAGCACATCAGCAGAGAACTTCCAGAAATCCAGGCTGGGTTTAGAAGGGGTCGTGGCACTAGGGATATTGTAGCTCATATTAGATGGAT
>NW_006399851.1:13126264-13131998 GCF_000299155.1 Elephantulus edwardii | reverse complement strand
GATCCTCTATGAGGTGGATTGATTCAATGACTGGGGTAATCGGGATGGGCGTGTCAGAAGCAGTGAGATTGGCACAGGATTAGGGCTGTTGTACTTAGGGTCGCTATGAGTCTCAAGCGATTCGACGGCACATAACAACAATAACAAGAGATTTTGATCATAACTTGTTCCAAATTTATAATTAAACCCTCTCCCCCAGTGTGCTTCATTGTGGTTTAGGAGTAACCAAAAAAAGAGCAAAACCTTTTAAGATGACCTCAGTTTCCTCTTCAATAAGAAGGCCAAATTGGTTTCTTTTTGGGGGAGGTTGTTACTTTTTGGGGGAGAGAAATGCCACTGTAGAGCCTGGAAGGGACAGGCACCATCACATTATGGGGAGCTGGGGGGCACAGAGAAGAGAGAGTCACTAATTGAGTGTAAAAAAAAAATCTTTACACAGAAGCTTGGGCTTTTTCTAAAGCTATTTCTCTTGGTATTAAAATGCTAATTCAATCTGCTAGCAAAAACTGACATCAGCATATGTTTTCAGAGTTCTTCATTATTCCATTTTCAAGCTCATATCCCAAACAAGATGGCTTAGTCTTTAAAATTGGCTGCATTGGCATGCACAGCCGTGTAAAAATTCGTTCAAATGTTAATGCAAATGATTGTTGTTAATTCCTTGTTTACCCTAATACAAAAAATGTGAAACCTTATTTATGCAGCAAGCATTCATTAAACTCCCAGAGTGGATCTCCCTGGTTTCCTGTGATACCGCAATTCTTCCCTTTAACCAGACACATTATTGCAGAAATATTTTTTACATCTTTCTTTTTTTTTTTTTTTTGCTCCTACAACCTTCGATAAAGTAGCTCTGGTGGCCAAGTAGTAAGGAGTTGCTCTGCCAACTCTAAAGCTAGAGGTTTGAATCCACCAGCTGCTGTGCAAGGGGGAACTGGACAATTTCCTTTCAAGGCATTTACATCCTCTGCAAATTCACTGAAGGGTCAGTTATGGGTTGTTTCCGATTTGATGGTATATAACAACATCATCATCAATATCTGAGCTCTGGTGGCGTAGTCCATGGTAGTTACTCTGCTAACCCCGAGGACACATCTCTCTGGTGACTGAAAGCCACTGGCTGCTCCTTGGGAGAAAGATCAGCACATTCTTCTCATGTAATTCCTTGGTCAGCTATGAGTCATTCTGACTTAATAGCAATGACTTTGGCTTTGATCTTCAATAAGAGAGCTCTGGAGGCCGAGTCTGTAGGGATTTGGGCTGCTAAGCCAAAGACCACCACTCTCTGTTGAGTCTAATTTATCAGGGACTCCATGGAATAAAAAGGGGAAATTTCTCATGTGATGTATTGTCTCGGAAACCCAACAGAGTGTCAGCTATGAGGTGGTTCCAACTCAATAGCAAAGAGTGACTGAGTGACCTTTAGTAAGTTATTTACTGATGGGACAGGCAAAACTTCCCTTTTTCTTGCCTTGTTGTTGTTAAGTGCTGTTGAGTCATAGACGACTCATAGCGACCCTATGAATGAAAGACCTGGACACTTGTATAACTTTCTTCGTTTCTCTGAGTTCATTGGGTTTCTGGAGGCAAGCTTTTTTTTTTTTTCCTTACTGCCAGCTGCTTCTGAACAATACCAGTTCAGACCATTGCTACTTCTCTACTTGGTTGCTTGCCTTTGCTGTCTCCCTCTTTCCATCCAAGAATGTCAAGGAACCATCTATCTCATCAAGTGCCAGAGATCATTTGATAATTCTCATTTGTCCCAGAATACAATCACTCTTAACTTTAAGATTTCTCACAATCTATCTTCTATCTTATCTCCCTCACACAAAGTATCTTCTACAACCAATTGGTCCTCTCAAGACACCATGGACAAGTGCTGTATTGGATCATCTGGCATTCCTTACTTTTTCTCCTGACATTTGAACACTTCATTTATGAAGTGCTACCTCCTCTGGACACAAAAGTGGGCCCATGACACAGATTCTTCAAAGATGTAGCAGATACTTCTTCAAAGATTCTTCATGAAGATGTAGATCGTTATGTACAATTCCTCAAACAAAGTAGTTGGCCCATTGCTGGACACATAGCTCAACCGCATCACAGACCTTTTGTGGGAGAGGACTGGCATCATCTTTCTCTGAGTGAGTTCATGAAAATGATGTAAGCCTGCAGCTCTTTGTATCTTCCCCTCTCTATTCCACTTCCCTTTCTCATCCATACCATCAAACTTCTCACTCCTGCTCCTTAGAGGAAATCTACTTGTTTAAATCTACTTATAGGAGATAAGTAGAATGAAAGAAGAGACGTAAAAAGGGATCATGACAATCTCTGCACACATTTAAATCCCTGGATGAATTTCTGGGATTAGACTTAGTCATAGACTTTCCAAATGCATGAGCCAATAAAACTTTCTTATTTTTTCTTTTTTTGCTTAAAATGGTTTATATTGAGTTTCTGTTCTTTGTGATCAAATGAATCCAACTAACTCAGCTCTATTTCTTATACTGTTTCTTTTCTATTGTCTTAAAAAAGAAAATGTTTATTTTATATTCGTTTACTTATAAAGTTCGTATATATATTGTTTTGCCATGCTGGATCTTTTCCATTTCCTTACCCACCTTTTTCCCTCTATCCTTCAAATTGTACAACCCTATGATTAAGCCCTCCTCCCCCCATGTGCATCCTCATCCCTCTGCTCCTATTCTCCCCCCTCCCCTTGGATCCTCATACATATTTTACTAGTTATTTTTCTGTTTCTACAGTAATGGCCTTATTCACTATATGTCCTATGGGACTGAGCTGGTTCACTGAGCATAAAGCTCTCCAGTCCCTCCCAAGTTAGGTAGTGATTTACAAAAATCATTGCTCCTGCATACTGAGCAGTAGGTAGTCCATCATGTGAATGTACCATAATTTCTCAATGCATTAGATTGTGATTGGACATTTGGGCTATTTCCATATTCTTGCAATGATGAATAATGCTAATATGAACATTGATGTACAAATCTCCATTTGTGCCTCAGTTCTTATTTTCTTGGGGTATATTCCAAGCAGAAAAAAAACTAGTTCAAATGGAATTTCTATGTTTAGTATTTTGAAGAAACATCAAATTGCTTTCCAGAGTGGTAGTACCATTTTACAATCCCTCTAACAGCGTATAAGAGTTCCTATTTCTCCACATAGTCTTTGATCCTATGATGTTTCTTGATTCTCTACTCCCTCCTATAATCTAGCTAGAATTCCAATTCTCATCTCATCATTGACCTTTCTTACAGAGACCTCAAAAGAAATCTCTGATTCTAAACTTGATCTCTTGGCTACATGTTTGGCTTACTAGAACCAAGCACAGTACATGGAGTATACGAAAGCCACAGTAACTCTTCTATAACTTAAGGATGAATGAATGACCCTAAAGATTTTTCACACTTATGTAGGATTTATCACTGTCTTGAAGTCTGCAATAATATTTTTTTAAAAAATTATAATAAACATATTCATAATTGCTCTAACTTGGAAGCAATTAAGATGTCTTTCAACAGGTGAATAGATAAACTGTGCTACATTCATATAATCGGTGGGATAGAGTCTTAATCATCTTTCTGGAGGTCTAAGAAGGTGTGCTTGCAATTCCAAAAGCACACAGTTCGAACCCACCTGTTGTTCCTCAGGAGAAGGATAGGTAACCTCCTCCCATGTGATATACTGCCTCTGAAAACCTACTGGAGGGTCAGCTGTGAGTCTGTTCTGACTCAAATCAACACAACAACAACAGTCCCAGTGACTAGCATGAGGACTTAAGCATGATAGATTCTTAATTATTTTATATTGAATGAATGAATATTTGGTTTCTTTCCTACTTTATCTTATGAAGACAGGAAGAATCTCTTATTTTGTGTTTCACAGTACAAATAAAGGCTAGGGGCTCTACCTGGCAAATTATCTTCTCTGTACCTCAGTTTACTATAAAAGAGGAGATCAAGGCATGTTTGCCTCACAAAGGTCCCTTATTCTCTTATACATTAAATCCCTTTTTGTATCTTTTTATGGTGCACTAAGAGATGTTTCTCTTACTTCATATTCTTTTGTTCCAAGTTTATAATGTAACATTTAAAGCATACTTCCCCAGCATGCTTCATTTTGTTTGAGGAGTAACAAAAATAAGAAGTAAAATCTCTTAAGATGATATCAGTATTCTCTTCAATAAGAAGGTGAAATTGGTTTTGTTTTTGTGAGATAATATTATTTGGGGCTAGAACTCTCCCTTTAGAACATGAAAAGACCAATTACCACCAAATTAAATGGAAATTTTTGTTTAAAAAAAAATAGACAGTAAAAAAAAAATCTTCACACAGAAGCTTTTTCTAAAGCTCTTCTTGACATTAAAATGCTAATTCAAATACTTCCAGTTATTTTCACACCTGTTTTAGTTACTTAGTACTATTGCCATGGATTTGATTTTATTGCCATGGATTTGATTTGAGAATTGATACCTTTGAGCTGTGGTGCTGGAGAAGATTATTGAGGGTACCATGGACTGCTAGGAAAACAAAGAGATTCATCCTAGGAAGGGTCAAATCGGGCTGCTCCTTGGAGGCCAGGATTCTAAGGCTCCATCTAATATACTTTGGACATGTTGCAAGGAGAGACAGGTCCTTAGAGAGGGACATCATGCTTGGTAAGGTGGAGGGACAGCGCAGAAGGGGAAGGCCTCCTATGAGGTGGATTGATTCTGTGACTGGGGTAATTGGGATGGGGGTGTCAAAGACAGTGCGATTGGCACAGGACAGAGCAGAGTTTAGGGCTGTTGTACATAGGGTCGCTATGAGTCGCAAGTGACTCGATAGCACATAACAACAACAACAACAACACTACCATGGATTAAATTGTGTGTTAGAGATTACATATTAGAAATCGTAACATTTATACCTGAGGTTATAATCTCAGTTAGAAATAGGTGATCTTTGTTATATTAATGAGATTGGATTAGTAAGGACCTTTGTAAAATACTAAAGAGCAAGTATATCAGTTTAAAAACCAAGATGTGTCTGGCCCAACGATCATGCCCTAGTGGTAAGAAGCTGTTCTGCAATCGTGAAGGAATGCAGTTCTAGTCCACCAGCTACACAGCATGGGAGGAGGATGAGCGATCTTCTCCTTTGTGATTAACTGCCTCTGAAAATCTGCTGGAAAGTTAGTTATGTGTCAGTTCCAACTGGATGGTATACAACAACAACAAAAACAACATCTTGCAACCTTTGGGCATGTTGTCAGAAAGGAGTAGTCATTTGAGAAGGATATCAGGCTGCGAAAGGTAGAGGGTCAGCAAAAAAAAAGAAGACCCTCAAGGACATTGTTGACACAGTGACTGTAACAATGGCCTTGAGCATGGTGGAGGGCATAAAAATGAGACAAAGAGGGCAAAGTTTCAATCTCTTATTCACAGAGTTCCTAAAAGTCTAAGCCAATTTAACAGTTGTTGTTGTTGTTGTTATGTGCCATCGAGTCGTTTGTGACTCATAGCGACCCTATATACAAGAACCCTAAACACCTTTCTATCCTGTGCCAACCTTGCTGTCTCAAACACATTCATTTCCACCACTCCACTCACAGAATCGATCCATCTCATCGATGGCCTTCCTCTCCTATGCCGTCCCTCCACTCTCCCAAACATGATGTCCCTCTCCAAGGACCAGTCCCTCCTTGCAACATGCCCAAAGTATGTCAGACGAAG
>NW_006399851.1:13100300-13122834 GCF_000299155.1 Elephantulus edwardii | reverse complement strand
AAATGTTCTGGGATTCCCATTCTTCTCAGAGTCAGCCACAGTTTGTTATGATCCACGCAGTCAAATGCCTTTGCATCATCAATGAAACACAGATAGACATTCTTCTGGTATTCTCTGCTTTCAGCTAAGATCCATATTGTAGCTGATGTTAGATGGTTCCTGTGGACTTAATTTTCCTCAAAGTCAGCTTGAATTTGCATATGAGTAGTTGGTGATCTGTCCCACAATCAGCACCCAGCCTGGTTTTCACTGCTGTTATTGAGCTTCTCCAGTGAATCTTTCCACAAACGTAATCAATTTGATCCCTATGCATACCATCAGGTGAGATCCGTGTATAGCCTGCGTTTATGTTTCTTATAAAAGGTATTTGCAATGAATAAATCATTGAATGTGCAGAACTCTATCATTCTATCTCCAGCCTCATTTCTCTCACTGAGCCCGTGTTTCCCAGCTACTGATGCTTCTTTGCTGTTCCCAACTTTTGCGTTACAGTTGCCCATTATTATTAATACACCTTGATTGCATGTTTGATCAATTTCTGACTGCAAAATTTCATAAAAATCTTCCATTTCCTCTTCTTTGGCTCTGGCTGTTGGTGCATATATTTGAATGATAGTGGTATTCACTGGATTTCCTTGTATGTGTATGGATATTATTCTGTCGCTCACCACATTGTATTTTAGGATCGATGTAGAAATGATTTTTTAAATTATGAAACCAACCCCATTTTTCCTCACCTTTTCATCCCATCATAGTAAATCATAATCATCTGATTCAAAATGTCCCATGCCAAGCCATCTCATTTCGCCAATACCTAGTATGTCAATATTTATGCATTCCATTTCTTTATTAGCAATGTCCAATTTTCCTACATTCAAGCTTCTCACATTCCACATTCCAATCACTAGTGTCTCCTTACAGCTGTTTCTCTTTCTCCATGTTTCCATTTCTGAGATCTCAGTTTCAATTGCCATGTCTGTTAGTCCAAATGACAATCTAAGTGTGCTCTATCTTACATAGGGTTTTTGAAGGCCTGTAATTTCAGAAGTGGATGGCCAATCCTTCTTCCTAGTCTGTCTCAATTTTTAAATATATATACTAGTATCTGACAGACAAGCATTCTACAGAAAAGAGTAGATGAAAGACATTTATCAGTTAGAAAGGCCAATATTCAAGGTTGCTGCCCACCCGGCTACATGTTTGGTTGGTTTGGGGTTTTGGGGTTTTGTTTTTTGTTTTGGTTTCTTTTTTTAAATCCACCTTTCCCTACTCCACCACCAACCCTTCCTACTTTTGCTTACAACATTCAATACCCGTCTCCCATTGACCAGCCCCTGATGTGATGTCCTAAGTCTCAAGTAATCAGGATTCCTCTGATTCTGACCATATCATGCTGCTGTCGGTCTCTTATGATGCGATAGCTGAATTTAACAGTACCTGACAAAAACAGCACATGATGTGAAACTTGAATAATGCCTAAAGAAGTTTGAAGAAGAATTGATGCTTTTAAGTTGTGGTGACAGAAGAACAAACATATCCGTCTTGGAGGAAGCACAGTCATGATGCTCCTGTGGGGCAAAGATGCTTAAACTTAGTCTTATGACGTACTTTGGACATGTTGTCAGGAAGTGTTTTGGACAAAGACATTTTTCTTGGAAATTTAGAGGTTCAATGAAGGAAAGGAAGGCCTCCAAAGAGATGCATATAGAAATAGAAATAAAACAATAGATTTACCCACCCCATTAACAATAGCAAAGTTCAACAGAGTAGCAAACAATAAATGCTGGCAAGGTTGTAGAGAAACTGGAACCCTTATTCACTGTTGGTGGGAGTGTAAAATGGTGCAACCACTGTGGAAGGCAGTATGGCTTTCTCACAAAGTTAAAAATAGAAATAAGATTTGACCCAGCAGTTGCACTACTGGGAATATACCCTAAAGAAACTTGAAGGAAGCTCTGGTGGCCTCGTGGCAAGAAGCTGTGCTGCAGTTCCCGAAGGGGCATGGTTTGTATCCATCAGATGCTCTGCTGGAGAAGGAGGGGCTATCTCCTTCTCTGCCACCAGATCTGACTCAACAGTTGACAACAAAGGGGGGGGGGAGAAACTTGAAATTCCACCCAAATAGATATATGCACACTGATGTTTATCGCTGCATAGTTCACAATAGCAAAGAGATGGACAAAACCCAAGTGCCCATCAACAAATAAATGGCTAGAGAAGCTGTTGTATATTCACACAATGGAGTACAATACACTATTGAAAAACAAAGAACTCATAAAATATTACAGAAAATGGGTGACCTTGGAGGACATTATGCCAAGTGAAATATCACAGTCACAAAAGGACAAATATTGCATAATGCCACTTTCATAAAACAGGACTGACATGGAAGTTGGGGGAAAACTAAGAAAAGACGGAATAAATAATGAACACTGCATAGGAACATATGAGGGAAAGAATTGTTTAAAAGGAATATATGATTAGTATTATTTGTATGACAACAGTCCAGAATAAGAGGTGCATAGCAAAGTGGACTGGAAGCAGGGGAGGAAGGAAACTGTGCAACAGTGAATGCATTTTTTAAAGAGAAAAGCAAACTGGGGGAGGGGTAGGGAGGAAAATGTGCAACAATGAATGAACGGAAATCCAAGTTTTCTGTAAACTTGTGTTAAAACCACAGAAAAAATTATTAGAAAAAAGAAAAATGTAAGAAAAACAACAGTAGACTTACACATAACAGAAACTGTGAGGATGCCACAGATGAAAGAGGGTTTTGCTGTGACTATGAGTGGAAGTCGACTCAACAGAAACACCAACAATAACAACAAAACTTAAAGAAAACAAATTTGTTTGTTAAAGCTAACCACTTGTGGCATTTTCTATTCTGGCCGCACTATACAACTAAGAAAAAATGTGATGTTGAAAGGTAAATAATTATTTGTTGTTGTTGTTAAGTGCCGTCGAGTCACAGGGAATAATCATTACCAAATTATTTATTTAATAAATACCTACAATATGAAAGTGGTTTGGGAATTTTGCTTTTGGGGCAAATACTGAAAAAATGCATGTTGTAAAAGCCTAGATTGCCTTCAAGAAATGTTGGATGGAATTTCAAAGGCAATTCTAGCAGGGGATCAGAAGAAAGTGAGGGCCGCTTTAGGGGAAATCTTTAACATTTTGTTGTCGTTGCGACCCATAGTGACCCTATATACAGCAGTTCTGAAGCCTGCACTATCTTGAGCCAGTCTCAATGATTCCAACACACATACCTCCATTACCTCAGTTACTGTATCAATCCATCTCATCTTGGGTCTTCCTCTCCTTCACTGCCCCTCCACCCTTTTAAGTATGATGTCCTTCTTCAAGGACTGGTTCTTCCTGGACATGCACCCAAAGTATATGAGATGGAGCTTCAAAATTCTAGCCTCCAAGGGGAAACTTGGTTTCGCCCTTTCCAAGATCATGAATGCAAATAGTTGACTTTGTTAGACCAAAGGGGTAGGGGGGAAATAGGAATTTGTTATCTTGAAAAAATGTCCAAGATCCCTATTTCTTTACAATTACTTGCTATACATCAGAGAGCTGGACAATGACTAATGATGACAGAAGAAGAATTGATGCCTTCGAGTTGTGGTGCATGGACTGCTAGGAGAACAAATAGTGGTGTGAATCTTTGTCTATCATCTTAGAGAGTACAAATGGCACCATTAACAGAATGTTGTTAGAAATGTGGACATTAAATGTGCTTCTGATGAGACTTTAAAAGAATATGCTGACTATATGATTAGACAAGGAAGAACGGGTCATGCTTTTTATAGAGTGTCAAAGATTTAGTTTGAATTATATCCAAATATTTGGTGGAAAGTAAAACTTTTAAGGGATGAATTTGTATACTTGCTTGAGAAGATTTCTAAGCAAGACCTGAAAGGGACTATAAGGTTTCTCTTAGTAAAATGTGAGAGGAATGAGATGGACTTAAAAATGAATAGTATAACCTAAAATCAAAACTTAGCCATTTGAAGAACACTGTTAGACAAACTGAGATGATGTCTTCTAGACTATTCACCAAGGACATAATTACATAATTTTTTGTTAAAGAAATTAAACCTGTCACTGTTGAACCTAACAAACTACCACAGCAGAAAACCAAACCCATCAGATCAGACTGAAGGGACGAGAGAGAAGGCTGTTTGCTTCTTGGGATTCTACAGGGAGGAAACAAACCAAAAGAGTTATATACATCTTATTCTCTATGAAAAGGAAAGAACCATCCTTTCAGCAACTTGGAGATCAGCAGATCTGTGGGAAGGAATATGGGACACTTTTTACCTACAAAGGATGGGGCTATGATCTCCTAGATCCCAAAGAGTGAGACCATAGACTCTTAGGGGTCAAAGAACTGAATTTTTAGCAACTTGAATTTTCACCAACTAACTTCTATAATGTGGAGCTGTTATTAAGGTGTGTCAGGGAGATAAGGCCACTACCAAAAACGGAGAGGTGTTACTGCCATGCTCAAGGGGACAGAAGAAGGGGCCTGCTGGGGCTAAGGGGGTGGAGTCACCACTCAGAGTAGGTGAATGGGCCTATTCAAAGCTAAGGGAGCACAGTTGCCATCCCAGTGGTATTGAAAATGGAATTGAACCCTAGGATCAAGAATCCAGAGGTCATGACTAATACCCACTCTGAAGGGTGAGATCATTGCCTTGATGGTTCCAAAAAAGCAGAGGACTATTTTTAGTCTTTAAGACTTAATGTCATTTACAGGAATCTGAAATAAAAGGTGCATTGCAATGTGGACTGGGGAAAAAGGAAGGGAGAAGGAGGGGAGAAAATGTGCAACAATCAATGAATGAAATATATATAATAATTAATAACAACAACAACAGAAGAGAGTGTAGTTTGTTCTGCTGCATTTGGGCCTCGCTGAGTGGCTATTATACCTTCTTTCCTTCTAATTTCTTCCCTTTGTAAAGGAAATACATGTATACCTGTTCTACCATTGTATTTTGGAAACAGTTAACCTGTGTTCTAGATTTTAATTGGTTCTCAGATGTAGAGTAATTTTGTTCCAGTATGGTAAATGGCACATACATCACTTACATTTGATTTAGGTGATTCAGAAAATTAAATTTTAGACTGTGAGTTGATCTTAAGACTTTTGAATGATTCAATGGACTGAATGGGTTTTTCATGTAGCAAGGATACAATCTTTTGGGAATCAAAGTGTAGAATGTTACCAATTCAATTATACCTTCCCCAAATAAGTGTTATAAATCCTAATATCTAGATTTGTGGTTATAATTCCCTTTGGGAATGAGCTATCTTTGTTGTGATAATGGCAGGATTACTATAGGGTGTATCTTGAATCAAGTTTCGTTATGAAATAGGAGAGATTGACCCTGCAAGCAAAAGAAGTCAAGTTGTGAGAAGAGATATGGCAAGGCACGGAAAGATTGCCCAAGAGCGTAAGTTCAGGGATAGAAGAGCTTTCTTCCAGAGGTGGTAGAGAGAGGGCTCTGCTGGCCTTGGGATAAGGCTAATCTGCAAGCCATGCAGTTCAAATTCAGTGCTAATAATCTGAAGGCATGCAGTTCAAATCTACTAGATGCTCCATGGGAAAGACAGTTGAACAATCTACTCTTATGCAATTTACAGTCTCTGAAAACTCCTGGAAGGATCAGCTCTGAGTTGGTTCCAACTTGATGAAATATAACAACAACAACTACATGGATCACAATGATTCTTTTCTGTTGTGCATGTGACAGCCAAGAGTTGGAAGACTGACAACAACATTAATCTTTAGGGTAACCAATCATTCCGTGCAAATTACACTGAGAGGAACATACTTGAAAAGGTGTAAAAGTGAGAAAATTTGTAATAGGCTTCTTTGGAAACTGGGTTGAAGCTTTAGAACACAGGAAATATACTGGGAAGTAGTGAAATATTAATGGTAGACAGAAGAGTTTGAATTTGAGGCAATAGGAAACCATGATATTTTATCAGGCAAAGTCGACCTAGACAGGATATATTAAAAAGGGAGAAGTTTTATATTCTAGACAAGTTTTAACTTTGTGTACTAAATAATTTTTAATTAATAAAAGGGGGGAGAAGCTGGAATCATAGAGGTAAACAAGGGGACTGATAGAATTATCTGGCCATAAAATGATCTAATTCCGTTTTATTGATTTTCTATAGCAGTCGTTATATAGTATCTCAAACAGGGTGACACAGAAGAACAGAAATTTGTTGTATCACAGTTCTGGAGACAAGATGCAATGTGCCTGTTGAATTCCCTGTCACTCATAGTGTACAGGTCCATGTGCAAAGCAGTAAAACTCTGGCCAGTCCTGCATCCCCCTCACAACCACTGGCATGCCCCAGCCCATAATCGCAGCCATGGTGCTGTTCCACCTCACTGAGGGCTTCCTTCACTCTCACTCTTGCTCTGCTTCACTATACATGAGCCTTCCTCTAGAAATTGATCTTACCTGATAATGTGTTCAAAACAAGTGATTTAGACAATGTGCTCTTGTGATTCATAAGGTTTTCATGGCCTGATTTTGAGTAGACCACCAAGCCTTTCTTTCTTCATCCGTCCTTAGTCTGTAAACTCTCCTCAAACCTCTCCCTCATGAGTGAGCCTGTTGATACTTGAAATACTGGCATCACAGCTTCCAGGATCATTCATGGTAACACATAAGCCCTCATAGAACAACAAACTGAAGGGTAGGTGGTGGGTGGAAGTCCAAAATCAGTGTCAACCTTGTTAATTTTTTCTGGGGGATCGGAGGAAAGATCTGTTCCATGCCCTTCTCTCAGGTTTTGGTTGTTGAAGTCAATCCTTAGGATTCTTGGTTTATAACTGAGTCACTTTAATTTCTATTTTGTTGTCACAGATAAAAAGGAGAGAAGCTGGAATTATAGAGGTAAATGAATGGAGAAGGTTCCCTTTGTCTCTATTTCTATGTTTGTTCTCTTTCCTAAGGACAGTACTCAAGCAGGATTAAGATCTCCCCTACTCCACCACGACTTCATGTTAACTTCACTGAAAGCATATTCAAATATTCCATTTCTAAACAAAGACAAGTTGTTACAGGAGTTGTGACTTCAACATGGCTCTTTGGAATACAACATTCAATCTATAGTGTATATATATGTTTTTAGGTGCATACAGGTTGAAGAACCATAGAAAAAATCAAATGGAAAATTTTTTTTCTAACAGAGAGGATTGAGATGTCTTTAAGAGAATCTGAAAAAAGAAATGGCAAATATTGTAGACAGATGAGATGGGGAAAGGAAGAGAAGAAAGGGAAAGGATAGGAGACAAGAAGACTAGACTCTAGTCTGGAGAACTGTAGTGTGATGTTCATGAAGAGAATGAGAAATTTAATGAATTAAGAACTTGGAGGGAGGTTTATAAGGTAGTACATATACATTTAGGATGTTATTGTTGTTATGTGCCGTCGAGTCGTTTGCGACTCATAGCGACCCTATGTACAACAGCCCTAAACCGTGCTCTATCCTGTGCCAATCTCATTGCCTCTGACAAACCCATCCCGAGTACCCCAGTCACTGAATCAATCCACCTCATCGAGGGTCTTCCCCTCCTGCACTGTCCCTCCACTCTACCCAGCATGATGTCCCTCTCTAAAGACCTGTCTCTCCTTAAAACATGTCCAAAGTATGTCAGACGAAGCCCCAGAGTCCGATATCCTGATGAAATCTAAGGAGTGTGTAGTGGTGATGAACAAAGTTGTCAAAGGGTATGATCAATACCCAGGCTGAAGTGTAAAAGCCCCAGCATGTGGAAGAGAAGAACATCAGCCAGAGGGTATTTGCCCTGATAGCATTTCATTTCACCTGGGGAACAGAGTAGATTCATATTACTGTTGTTGTTGTTGATTGCCTTCGAGTCAAGCACAACTTACAGCAACCCCATGAACAACAGGCCTGAAGCCCCTCTACAATCATTGACATTTATCAAAGTTCATAAAGTTTCCGGAGGCATGTTGTTTAGGAAGTGGATGCCACTCCTGCTTCCAAACCTGTCATAGTATGTTATTGTTGTTATGTGCCATTGAGTCAAGCGACCCTATGTACATACAGCAGCTCTGAAACCTTTCCTGTCCTGAGCCAGGCTCACTGACACAACAACCAACCCCCATTGGCCTAATTACTGTATTAATCCATCTCATGAGGGGTCCTCCTCTCCTGCACTGTCCGTCCATTCCTTCTGAGCATGATGTCCTTCTCCAAGGACCAATCTCTCCTGGCCACGTGCTCAAAGTGAGACAGAGCTTCAAAATCCTAGCCTCCAAGAAAAGACTTGGTTTCACCCTCTCCAAGACAGACCTATTTTGTTTTTTTTTTTTTTTGGCAATCCATGATATGTTCAAAACTCTTCTACAGCACCACAACTCAAAAACATCTATCCTTCTATCATCCTTAGTCATTGTGCAACTAACTCTCTGAAGCATAACAACTAATTGAGAAGACCTCTTTGTATCTTAGACTGACATCATTGTTCTTCAGCACTCTGAAGAAGCCCACGACAGCAGATTTTCCCACTGCAAGTCATCTTTGGATTTCCTGACTCTTGGTGTTAAGACTGTGGAACTGAGCAAGCTATAATTGCTAACAACCTCAATCTCTTTTCCATCTATTATGATGCTGCCAATTGGCCCAGTTTTTTTATTAGCGACCATAGTGTTAATGTAGAAGCTGAACTGATAATCTTATTTTGCTTACATATGTTGGCAGCTTGTATTATCAATGTTTTCAAGGTGATCATTAAAATGATCTGCACAAGAAAAAGTCTAGAGTCCCTGCCATAGGAAAACAGAAGATATTGAAAAAAGACTTCATTTCCTTTTTATTTCCATTGTGTAATCCGCAGCCCTCAGGCCTGCTTTTACTTGTTTTTGGTGAAGCATTCTTCTAGGTCATATAACCCTGATATGTCCACTTGCTGTACAGAGGTAACTCGTGGTTGCTGTTAAATTGAACACTGAGACACTGATGTGTCAAACGCAAGAATGGTTACCATGGTGGACAGTGTTTGGTGAAGCTCCCCGATTAAAACAAGGTTGGAAGCAGGAGTGGCATCCACTTCTCTAACAGCTTGTCTCTGGAATAGTTTGCCTCTGGAAACCCTATGAATCTGGAGAAAGGATGAAAGTTAGACCGGTGCACAGGTCTTTAGTTCATAGGGTCACTATGAGTCACCTCTGATTCAACTGCACTTAATAACAAACAACAATTACTGAAGGCACAAAATGGCTAAATGGAACATTATACACAAATACATACCTACACAGAGAGGAAAAGAGTAAGCATGTTCTCTTAAACATTTTCCCATGTATTATAGTACTTTCAGTCTGCTATTTATTCATTTCATTGAACATTTGTAGATGATGGCCCAAAGTTTTTATGATAAATTTTAAGTAGTGGTAAGAAGTAAGATGTCTGGTTTATTATGAATATTAAGCTTTTAAAATTAAACTGTATGCACTATTGCTCATCTCACCATCACCTCATTTTGAAAATACAAATTCTTTTTTCTGTGACCATAAATTTTAGGCTGCTCTATTTTCCCCTTACAAAAAAATTATATCATTCTACAATACATTTTAGGGAGCCCTGGTGGCCTAGTGGTAAGACGTTGCACCGCCAACCCAAATGTGCATGGGTTCTAATCACCAGCTACTCCACAGGAGAACAATGAGGACTCTCCTCACACATGATTTATTTCCTCTGAAAACCCTCTGGAGGTTCAGCTATGAGTCAGTTCTAACTTGACCATATACAACAACAGCAGCAAAACAGCACATTTGAGGGAGCTCTGGTGGCTTAGTGGTAAAGATTTGTGTGCTGTTAATGCAAAGACACACAGTTCAAATCCACCAGCATTTCCTTAGGAGAAAGATGGGCAATCTCTTCCCATGGACTTATTGCTTCTGAAAACCTGCCAGAAGCCCAGCCATGAGTCAGCTACAACACATTTTAAACATGAAAATTGTTTACTGAATTTCCTATTGTAGTTTTCTTCAGTTACAAAGAAGAAATAAAAGCTTTTCAATGACTTTAGGCTAAAGATCTTAAAAATTCATCAGGATTGAGTAAACATTAATTTATTCTTAATATTTAGCTGATAAAAACAACCTATATATTTGGTACTCTTTTTGAATAATTGTTGTTGTTAAGTGCCGTTGAGTCTTAGGTGACTCATAGTGACCCTATGAATGAAAGTCCTCAACACTTGTGTAACTTTCTTCCTTTCTCCAGGTTCATAGGGTTTCCAAAGGCAAGCTATTATGGAAGTGGATGCCATTCTTGCTTCCAAGCTTGTTTTAATTGGGGAGCTCCACCGAACACTGTGCATCATGGGTAACCATTATCGCATTTGACACATCAGTGTCACAGTGTTCAGCTTCACAACAACCATTTCAGTATTTTACCATTCTGGCATGCCTAAGCGCTGGCAGACTCTGGGCCAGAGACCCCTAACTCATCTAGCAAGTCTGCTCTGTGGCCACCCACTTGGTGTAAACAGAAAGCTACAAACACCCCAGCTTACTTGACTTGCTTCTCTTTCTTCCAGGCTCCAGAGGCCACATGCATCCATCCCCCTGACACTGAGACTCAGGAGAGATACTCCCTCTTACCCTACTATTAATAATAATAGCTAAATAAAAACAAATTACTGGAAACCTATCTTTTAATGAGAGGTGTGCATTTTCCCTATTTAGTTCATATATCTATGAATGAATCACTTCTTGTTGGGAGTTTTGACAGTGGTTAAAAAATTAATTCTATTACCATCTTTCCCTTTTATAACCTGAGCATGAACACTGAAAAGGAGTTACTTAAAATAGCCTAATCATACTTGATATTCTTTTATTGTAGCAAATTACACTATTACACTTAAACTCTGTTTTATGTTAAAAATCATAAGAAAAATTACTTTTAGAAAAAAAAAAGAAAAATTACTTTTAGGAATTTTAGGAATCAGCTAAGTCACTTAGAAACTCTACTTCTGTGTTAAGAAAATTGGACGTTTTCTTGATTTGCAAAAAGATTTCTTACTCTGTCCTTACAGTCACTTTCTCAATCTTTCCCCAGTTATTAAAAGTTCTCTTTTCTTCAGGCTACCCTAAGAAGTGTTTATGTTCCAGAACATTGCACCATGATAGGATTGGGATGTGGGAGGGGAAAGGTGGGGAAAATCTGGAAGTGAGCAGCAAGCTACAGTGATCTGGTGGTAAGAACCTGCGCTGCAATCCCAAAAGCAAACTGTTAGAATCCACCAGCAATTCTGCGGGAGAAGGATGGGCAATCTTCTCTCGTGCAATTTACTGCCTCTGAAAACTTGCTGGAGGGTCAGCTTTGTGTTGGTTCTGACTCGATGGCACACAGCAACAAGCGGAGAAGGGGCATTCCTGGATGGTGTAAGCTGTCAACCTAATCCAAAAATCGACAACTGAAAGAAAGGTGCTTGGGAAGAAAGGCCTGGTGATCTACTTAAAAAAACCAAGTCACTAAACACCACTTCCTAAACAACATGTCTCTGGAAATGCTATGAACTTTGATAATTGTCATTAGTTGTAGAAGGGTTGAGTCGTGCTCAATTCAACAGCAATCAACAACAACAAATACCCTGTGGACATGGTTTGGCTCTGACACACTCAGTACCTTCATGACTCAGAGTTTACTCAACAGTAATTGATCTCAAATGCATAGTAAAGTGGACTGTGGACTTGAGGGGAGATTGTATCATGATGAAAGATTTTTTTTCCTTTTAAAAGAGAAAAATGAACTGTGGGGGGAGGAGTGGGCAGGGAGGAATACGGGCAACAATAAATGAATGGGGGGAAATTAAATGGAAAGAATATGCTGTAAAAAAGAAATATGTTGCATTTAAAAAAATCATGAAAAAAAAGAGTCGACCTCAAGAATGCTCTCAATTCAAAACATGGGAGATCTGGAAATAGATTCTTATAAATACTCAGTACCTGTGTATTTATTTCATCCTCTGAGGAAAGGTGTGTCCTGATCTGGACTACTGATGGTGTAGGTGGCCCATCTAGGGCCAAAGAGAGGAGAACTTGCAACCTAAGTCTGTGTGAGTGTCGTTGTTATGTGTCATTGAGTAGATTGTAACTCATAGTAAAACCCTATGAACAACAGATCTGAACCTGGTCCTATCTGAGTCAATAGAACCTTCCTAAAATCTCAGTGTCTCTTTCTCAAAAAGTTATAAATAGAAATACCATTTGACCCAGTAATTCCACTATGGGAATATAAAGAAACCAGAACTGCCACCCCAGCAGATATATGCTCATCCATGTTTATTGAGGCTTTGTTCAGAATAGCAAGGAGTTGGAAACAATTCAAGTGCCCATCAACAAATGAATGTATCAGAAGCTTTGGTATATACACACAATGGTAAACTATGCTGTATTGAAGAACAAGGAACTCATGAAATATTATGCAAAATGGGTGACCCTGGAGGACATTATGCTGAGTGAAATATCTCAGTCATAAAAGGACAAATACTGCATAGTGCCACTGTTATAAAGTGGGACTGACCTAGGAATTGGGGGGCAACTAAGAGAGGATAAATAATGTATATTGCAAAAGTAAATAAATAAAAAATGTATATTGCATTGAAACAGATGAGGGAGAGAACTGTTTGAGAGGAATATATGATTAGGTATTATTGTCATGACAAGAGTGCAGAATGAAAGCTGCATAGTGGAGTGGACTTGGAGGGGTGGAGATTGTATAAACAATGAATTTTTTTAAATTTTTTTTTACTTTTCAAAGAGAAAAGCAGACTGGGGGAGGGGTGGGAATGGAGGAAAGTGTGCAAAACTGAATGAATGAAATCCAAAGTCTCTCTAAATTTTCATTAAGATAAAATAATTTCTGAAAAAAAAAATCTCAGTGTCTTCCTCAAAATACAGGGATAATATATGTACCAATCACTGAGTGTTGGGAAGAATGAGTAAGAACATAAAGTAGTGTGATTTGAATATAATGAACATAAACATTCGACAAAAATGGTCCTCTGTGCTTCCCATCCCCTCCAACCCTCCTTGCTCTCTCTGTCCCTCTCTGCCCTCCCCCTCTTCTCTCCTTTTCCTTCTCTCTCTCCCCTCTCCCTTCTTCTGCTCTCTCTGTCTCTCTCTCTCTCTCTCTGTCTCTGTCTCTCTCACTTTCTCTCGTCTATGTGCTAAGCTCTCTTTCAAGTTTGCTGCATGGATTGTTTTATCCAGTTTCCAAGAAACTCTATGAAGTACATTTTGTTGTTGTTATTATGTGCCATCGAGTCGCATAACCACCCAGTGTACAACAGCCCTAACCCCTGCTCTGTCCTGTGCCAATTGTGCAGAGAAGGCTGAGTCCAAAGGTCATAAAGTTAGTCCATGGTAGAGCATGAATTCAAAGCTAGGCAGCCTGCCCCAGATCTGACACTATCAGTCACCATCTTCTCACAGCTGGTGGTACAGTAACATGTAATTCTATCGCAGGCCTGGAGCACGTATTTGCTGACAATTTGCTAAAGAGAAAGAAAAATCCCAAATAGGAATGTTCTGTAACTCTGCTCTAAGGTTCATTCAACCAATCTTAGAACTGCTACAGATTTTCTATGCAGGAGCTTCTGAACAAAAAGGTCCTAGTCCTTGGTCTCTCTAAAGACTTTTCCACTGTGGGAATTTGCTGAGGCATAAGATTCTTTGTATTATGTTCAAAGACCATCATACTATATTTTTCTTCTTTTCCATCCCAGCAAAGCACAGGCTGGCCTTACTTTCCATCCTGGAAAGCCTGGGCAGTTTTCATGGTTAAGTGCTCAGCTACTAACCAATCAAAAAGTTGGAAGTTCAAATCTTCTGGTTGAAGGAAAGGCCTGATTTTCTACCTCCTAAGATGATACCCATTAAAAACCCTCTGAAGCACAGTTCTACTCTGATTCACAAGGGAGTTCTGGTGAGATAGTAGTCAGAAGCTGTGCTGCAACCCCAAAGGCATGTGGTTTGAATTCACCAGCTGCTTAGAGGCAGAAGGATGGTCAATCTCCTGCGCAATTTACTGTCCCTTAGAAAATGCTGGATTTTCCAGCTATGAGCTGGTTCAGACTGAACACTCTACAAGAACGCTCTGACTCACAAGGAGTCGCCATTAGCAAAAAACTGGCTTTGTTGTTTGTTTGTTTTTCTTTTCAGAAGCTCAGTTCAGGAATGATGGTCTAACAGGGCCTCATCACCTCCTGCTGAGGCCCGCAGGGTCAAATTTCTGTTGCCAGGCACCGTGGCAAGTGGGTTGATAAACTTACTGGAGGGCTTCCACAGCCTGTTCCTGCATCTATTTTCATTTTAACAGTTGCAGCACCAGTTGTGTTGATGGATTGGGCTGTCCTTGTCTGCAGTTTCATACACTTGAAGTTGGAGCTGTTTGTGAAGGTGCTGTGGGCATTAGGGAGGTGAAAGGACAAGGGAGCAGCACATATGAAAGGAAAAAGAGCCAGTGGGAAAATGTGGATCTTGGCTTTGCCCCTCTGACCAGTGCAGTGGTTTGGTCATTGGCAGTTCCAGCCTGAATTCTGGCTAGCAAAGGTCCCATACTTCTGGCAACCTTATGGCAAGTCTCTGTGGCAGCTTATTTTGGGCTTCACGGGTATTACCCTAGTCAGAAGTAATGTCTTTCATTCAGAGACGTCTAAACCCTCAACCACAGGCATGTTTTTCTCCAGGGCAGAGGGCAAATGCAATTACATCTGTGACCAATTTGCACAGTTGGGAACTCAGCCTCCTGACAGAAGCATTTATATGAGCTTCAAGTTTGCAGGGAGCTGGGGAAGTACAGGAAGTCAGGTCCAGCAAGCATTCCTTGTCCACTCTGTGAATGCCTGCCAGTCTGAACCCAGAGAACAAGACAAAAAAAATGCAAAAATGGCGTTGGCTTTTACAGCTTCAGAATGAGACCACTTTCAACAAATCAGTAGGCTTTCTAAGGCAAGAGGATAATGAGAATATTCAGTGAAGAAATCGTTGCAATGGACTCTAGACATGAACAGAAAGTGTGCCTAGAACTAGAACAAAGAGCTTCAGCTTGGGGGCAGCAGGTCAAAAATTCTGGTTTCTAGCTCTTTCTTTGCTAGCCTCTCCAAACTGACCTCAGGCAGGTTCTTCCTTTATCATGCATGCGAGGTGGCATACCTGGGTCTGCCAATTTTTCAAGGTTCTAAAAGAGTACTTTAAGACTGAGGGGAAACAATCCAACATACAACACTTCCCCTGAAATCGTGCCCCCAAATTCAAAAGAAAGTGATGAAACTGAAAGAGAATAATAGGAGAGAGAGAGAGAAGGAAGCAATATTTCTTTCAGTCTGTTATTCAACTCTCACTCCCTGCCTCTTTTAAAAAAAGTGGTGGCGGAAATACACAAAACATAGCCATTTCAATAACTCTGAAATACACAATCCAGGATCATGGATTATCTATTTTATGCTGGGCAACCATTTCTAGCCCTCCTTTTCTGTATAATTCCTCCACCACTCCCATAAACTCAGGGGCCCCTTGGCAAAAAAATAAAAGCCCCCTTTTCCCACTCCCTCTTGCCACCCAAAACCCTGGCTAATCTCTGCAGTCTAGATTTTTGCTTATTTCATCTAAGTGAGACCACTCGAGCATGATGTTTGTCTTTTTGCAAGCAGATTATTTTTTCTTGACTTGCTTTCAAACTGCCTCTCCACAGTAGCATTTGTTGGGGCTTTGCTTCCAGTGGGTTCATTTTAAGATATTGATTTGTTTTTAAAAAATAAAAAAAGTTTATAGGTTAAATTCTTTCAGTGTGCAAGGATCCCTAGAGTAGGCCTAGTGGCTGCAGAGAAATCATTGCTAGTTTTACGTTCTATCTATGTTACTTGCCAACAAAGCTTTTTAAAAAAATTTTGTTCTGATTTATTTACAAATTTTGAATACATTGTTATTCACAAAATATCCTTCCAATTTCCTTCACTCCACCCGCTCATCAATTTATGCAACCCTATGATTATCACCCTACCCCAGACCTCACCCCTCAATTTCCACCCTCTCCTCTCCCCACCTTGGATCCTCATACTCATTCTACAACAGTGGTTTTATACAATATTGGTCCTTGTGGGACGGAGTTCACTCAGCATAATGCTCTCCAGTCCCTCCCAAATTAGGTAGTAATTTACAAAAGCATTGCTCCTGTGTGCTGCGTACTATTCCATTGTATGAATGTACCACAACTTCTTAATCCATTCGTTTGTGGTTGGACATCTGGATTGTTTCCATGTTCTTGCGATGGTGAATAATGCTTCTATGGACATTTGTGTACAATTTTACATTTAAGTCTCAGTTCTTATTTTCTTGGGGTATACTCTGGAAGGCAGTTTGGTACTTCTTCAAAAAGCTGAACAAAGAAATTCCATATGACCCAGCCAACAAAACATTTTAAAAGTAAAATTATGAAAACATTGTCAGTTTTTCAGACTGAGAATTAAATTTAAAGTAAGTGCATTTTAAGATACTCAATATATGACTTGGGGAGGACTTACAAAATCCTTGCCCTTTCCCTGTCTAAACTTTAGCTCTGTTCTCTGTAACATGAGGCTTTAGGGTGGAATCTGTGAGGTCTCTTGCAACATTGAAAATGTCATCATCCCTTTTGGGCCATCAACAGAGGAATTGTAATTGAATACATTCTCAGCAAAATTGGGTTAATCTTTTAGAAGCCTCACTATGTCAGAAAGGACTTCGAGTTGTAAATGCTGAAGATATTCTGGCTTGTTGTTGTTGTATACCATTGAGTGGGAAACCACTCATAGATGATCCTCCAGTGGGTTTTTGGAGGCAGAATATTGCACAGGAGGAGACTGCCTATCTTTCTCCAGTGGTGGAGCTAGTGGATTCAAACCACATACCTTTTGATTAAGAGAACAACTCTTTACTACGAGTATATCCGGGCTCCCTAATACCCTTGCTAGGAACACAAAATAAATATGCAGGTGTTCTTACTGCTGAGAGCTTTCTGCCACACGGTGGGGAACTCTGGTGGTGTAGTATTCAGGGACTTGCAAAGCTAACCTAAAGGCTGCCCCTTTCTGGGAGTTCAAACCCACTCTGAGGGAGAAAGATGAGCAACCTGCTCTCATGAAATTTATAACCTTGGAAACCCAACAGTGGGTCAGCTGTGAGCAGGCTCCATCTAGGCAGCAATGATTTAGAGTTTATAAGAGGTGTCAGAATCTTCTGGCAACTTAAAATGGTGACATAGAATCATCAGACAGTAGGTTTCTATACAGACAAGCTCAGGGATTGTGAAATCCTAGAATCACCTCTGTCATCACCAACCACAGCATTATTAGACTGAATCAGATGAAATTGCTGATACTTAATTACTTTTGACCTATGAAACTGGCAACTACATATGGTCCCTACTAATCTTGGCAGATTGGTGTCAGCCAAAGAGGCCTGTCATCAGACAGGCTGTTTTTCGAAAGGAGTAAATATTATGTGGTAGTTTTCAGCTTGGAAGCTTCAAATCCATTTCAAGACAAGAACTCATTAATTTTCCCAGTTATCTTCAGAAAGCTCCAGGACAGAATTCTCCATGCCTTCAACCCTGAACCCCACAGTTGGAGCCTCTCTTTCAATAAAACAAATATAAAAATGAGACAAACAAACAAACAAAACAGCTTCGTTGAGAAAAAATTCATTTAGCACACAATTTACTTATTTATAGTCTACATAAAAGGAATAGATACTAGTATATTCAGAGTTGTTCATTCATCACCACAATTAACTGTAGAATATTCTCATCACTTCCAAAACTATCATTCTCTAACTCAAGCAGCCCATCCAAGCCTCCCACTGTGGTTGAGCTGATTCTCACTCATAGCAAATGGACATGACAGAGTAAAACTGTATTGTGATGTTCCCAGGTTGTCAGTCTTTACAGAATTCAACTGCCTCATCTTTCTTCTGTGGCCTTGAACCACAGCTCTTGAGTTTAGAAGTCAAATCTTTTAAACATCATACCAGAAAGGACTTACAGGCAACCACCAATCTTTCTGCCTTTTTATATTTGTCTGTTGGCTCTACAGTCAATACTCTTGGCACCAGCATCCAGGAAATCAAAAGACATATTGCGATGGGGAAGTCTGCTATTAGGGACCGCTCCAAAGTACTGAAGAGCAATGGTGTCATCCTGGAGACTAAAGTGGGCCTGATACAGGCCATGGTCTTTGCAATAACTTGCTATGCATCAGAGAGTTGGACAATGACCAGGGAGGATAGAAGGAAAATTAATCTCTTTGAGCTGTGGTGTTGGAGAAGAATATTGACTATACTATGGACTGCTAAAGAAATGAACAGGTTCATCCTAGAGAAGGTTAAACCAAGTTGCTCCTTGGAGGCAAAGATTCTGAAGCTTCTGACATATTTTGGACATGTTGCAAGGAGGGACCAGTCCTTGGAGAAGGACATCATGCTTGGAAGGGTGGAGGGACAGTGCAGGAGAGGGAGACCCTTTATGAGGTGGATTGATTCTGTGACTGGGGTAATGGGGGTAGATATGTCAGAGAGTGAGATTGGCACAGAACAGAGTAGGGTTTAGGGCTGTTGTACATATGATCCCTATGAGTCGCAGGTGACTCAATGACACCTAGCAATAACAACAACATTCTGACACAACCCTACTTGCTGAAAGTGAAGAGGACTTGAAGCTCTTTTTGCAGAAGTTCAAGGAATGCAGCCTTCGGCATTAATTGCATCTCAGTGTCAAGAAAAAAAAGATTCTTACCACTGGACTAATAGGCAGCATCATGATGGATGGAAAGGAGATTGAAACTGTCAACAGCTTCATCTTGCTGGGACAACTATTAACAACCTTAGTACAAGCAGTCAGGAAATAAGGAGATACATTGTCCTGGGACAATTTCCAGCTAGAGATCTCTCCAGATTATTGAGGAGTAATAGTGTCAGTTTGAGGACTATGGTGTTTCTGATTCAAGGCATGGTCTTTCTCATTACTTGCTATGCATCTGAGAGCTGGACAATGAATAAGGATTACAGAAAAAGAATTGTTGGAAAGAGCACTGAATATCCCGTGGACAGCCAAAAAACCAAACAGTTATGTCTTGGAAAGGACAAAGTGCTCTTTGAAGGCAAGAATGATGAGGTTTCACCTCATATACTTTAGGCATGTTGCTAGCAGGTGCTATTCCTTGGAGAAGGACATGATGCTGGGAAGGGTGGAGAGTCAGCAAAGGGGAAAACCCTCAACTAAGTGGATTAACATAGTGACTGCTGCAATGGGCTCTTGTGTGTCAGGAAGTGTGAGGATGGTGCAGGATAGAACAGGGTTCAGGTTTTTTGTTCATAGGGGCGCTATGAGTTGTACTGAATCAATGGCTTCTAACAATTTTGAGCCTTCTCATAGAAATGGAATCATGGAATTAATGATCTTTGGTGTCTTGACTTCTTTCACTTAGCATGATATTTTTAGGATTCATTTCTATTGTTGCATGTATCAGGATTTTACTTCTTTTCTTGCTGAATAATAGTATTTCATTGTATGGATATGTCACATTACATTTATCTCTCCAACAGTTGGCCATCTGAGTTATTTCTCTTTTTTGGTTCTCATGAATAATGCTGCTGCTGTATTTTCACTTCTCTAGGTCTTTTGGTTAGGGAGCTCTGGTGGGTTAAAGGTAAGAAGCTGTGCTGCAAATCCGAGGGCACACAGTTCAAGGCCACCAGCTGCTCCACGGGAGAAGGATGGGCCATGTGATTAACTGCCTCTAAAAACACACCTGAGGCGGGCCATCCGCCGGAAGCGCCCGCCAGGCCTCGTTTCCTTACTGTGCGAGGCCGGCAGAGTGCTCCTGTTGTTGCTCTGGCTGGTGTTCCTCCTCTACGGTATAGCCATTAGCAGGTGGAGTGCATGCTTCTTGAAAACCTAAACTGTGATTGATGTAGCTCCTCAAGGATATGTGTAAAGGTTAACAACCAAGATGGTGCATGCTGAAGTCTTTTCTCGACCCCTGAGTAGGAATGAAGTTGTTGGTTTAATTTTCCGTTTGACAATATTTGGGGCAGTAACTTACTTTAGTATCAAACAGATGGTAGATGCAATTGATCCAACCAGAAAGCAAAAAGTAGAAGCTCAAAAACAGGCAGAAAAACTAATGAAGCAAATTGGTGTGGAAAATGAAAACACACGTGAGGGTCAGCTCTGAGTTAGTTCCAACTATAGTACATAACAACACAAAAGGCCTTTTTGTTAGCAGTGTCAATTGCTATGGAAGGCCATCTTAATCTATGTGAAATAGTATCTTAACCTCATTGTGGCTTTGATCTGCATTCCTCTAATGATTAATGAAGAAACTAGTGATTCAGTGGATCAAGCATTAACTGCTAATGATTGGAACCCACTGGCTGTTTATTAGAGAAAGCTAAAACATTCGGCTTCTGTAAAGATTTACAACCTAGTAAACCTTCAGGAGCACTTCTCCTCTGTCTGAAAGGATGTTCTAAGTCTATGGCAGTTTGATTTGGTTTCCATCCATTTCTAAAGCGAACTCTTGTGGTGAAGTGCATAAAGTGCTTGGCTGCTGGGCAATTTGAACTCACCAGCCACTTCTTCTACTAGGCAATTAATTAATTTTTCCCCTTTTAAAATTTGCTTTGTGCTCTGTTTTGAGTTAAAGTGTATACACTGTCCATTGCAGCAGTCACAATGTCAGTCCACCTGGTTGAGGGTCTTCCTTTTCTTCACCTACCTTCCACCCTTGCCTCCAAAGAACACTCTGGTTGTACCCTCTCAAAGACATTTTTGTTTATTGATTTCGTAATCCATGGGATGTTCAGTGCTCTTCTCCAACACCATAACTCAAAGACACTAATTCTTCTTCTATAATCACTATTCACTATCCAGATCTCAGATGCATAGCAAGTGATTGGAAAGACTGAATCAGATACACTTTAGTCCTCAAACTGACATCATTACTCCTCAATAATACATCACTCACTAGTTTCTGCAAAGTCATCCTGCATATCCCCAGTTATGTCAGTCATTCCTCTAAAAAGGCTGGGCCTCTGACAGACCATCCAGTGAACCAGCAATTTTCTCATTCATGCAGATTTTATTTGATGGTGTTAATTCATCTCCACAATGTAATAGCACTCTTCCCACTCCTGCTCATGATTCTTGGTTCTCTTCATCCTTCTACTCTATTCCTTCCTGACTTCTGAACATTCTCCTTAAGCAAATAATTGCCCTTAAGATCATGGATGGTTGATTGCTCTAAGAAGTGAATGTCTGATGGGTATTATTTGTTAGTTTATAGGCATGTCTATTGTTTGGCTATAAGTATAGTCACAAGGTTAGTTTAATTCCCAGCTTAGAGAGTTACAAAAGGATAGTGGTGAGAGTTTCACCAGTATGAATTATACCAGCAAGCCCCATCATTTTTGTGATTTTTCCATTTTACCCCATATCTTTCTCCTGCTCTGCCCGGGATACGACTCTGATTCCTTTCAAAGCTGTGAGCAGTGGTGGCTGGGCACCCCCTAGCTCTTCTTGTCTCAGGGTAGAGAAAGTTGAAGTTCAACTAGCTCATTGGTCTTTTGGATGAATTGTTTCTACAGGCAGTTAATTATATTTTTTTTAAATAATTTTGGATCATTTTTGTTTTAATGAAAGTTTATAGAGACTTTGAACTTCCATTAAGTCACTGTTGCACACTTTCCTCTCTGCTCACCCTTACCCACCTCAGTTTGTTTTTGTCTTTGAAAAGAAAAAAAAGCACATCCAAAAACTTCTCAAACAAGGTAAAAAGGGAAGCCACAGACTGGGAAAAAGTATTTGGTAATGACATATCAGATAAGGGACTTATATCCAGAATTTATAAAATACAAGATAAATGTAAATAATCCAATAGAAAAATGGACACAGGATATGTATGAACAGACACTTCACTGAAGAAGACATTCAGATGGCCAACAAGCACATGAAGAAATGTTCAGAATCTCTAGCTTGAAGAGAGATGCAAATCAAAACAACTGTGAGATATCATCTCACCCCAGTCAGAACAGCAAAATCTAACAGAACAGCAAGCAACAAATGCTGGCGAGGTTGTGGAGAAACTGGGACCCTTATTCACTGTTAGTGGGAGTGTAAAATGGTGCAGCCACAGTGGAAGGCAGTATGGCGCTTTCTCAAAAAGTTGCAAATAGAGATACCATTTGACCCAGCAATTCCACTACTGGAACTGTACCCCAAAGAGACTGTAACTGACATCCAAGCAGATATATGCACACCTATGCTTATCACGGTTTTGTTCACAATAGCAAGGAGTTAGAAACAACCTAAGTGCCATCAACAAACGAATGGATAGAAAAACTGTGGAATATTCAAACAATGGAATACTATGCTGCATTGAAAAACAAGGAACTCGGGAAATATTATTCAAAATGGGTGACCCTGGAGGACA
>NW_006399851.1:13098398-13099932 GCF_000299155.1 Elephantulus edwardii | reverse complement strand
AATAATAATTTTTTTTTAAAAAGTAAAAAAAAATTATTTCATTGTTATCAATCCCCGTGCACCCCAGTCCACTCCACCATGCAACTCTCATTCTGGACTCTTATCATGACAATAATACCTAATCATATTTTCCTCCTAAACAGTTCTCTCCCTCATCTGTTCCAATGCAGTATACTTATCTTCTCTTAGCTTCCCCCAACTCCAATATCAGTCCTGCTTTACAACAGTGGCACTATGTAGTATTTGTCCTTTTGTAACTGAGAGATTTCCCTCAGCATAAAGTTCTCCAGGGTCACACATTTTGTATAATATTTCCTGAGTTCCTTGTTTTTCAGTGCGGAATAGTTTTCCATTGTGTGAATATAACAAAGTTTTTCTATCCATTTGTTTGTGGGTGGATACTTGAGTTGTTTCTAACTCTTTGCTATTCTGAACAAAGCCACAATAAACATGGGTGTGCATATTTCTGCTTGGGCAGCAGTTCTGGTATTTTAGGGTATATTCCCAGCAGTGGAATTCCTGGGTCAAATGGTATTTCTATTTGCAACTCTTTGAGAAAGTGTCATATTGCCTTCCATAATGGCTGCACCATTTTACACTGTCACCAGCAGTGAATAAGTGTTCCAGTTTCTCCACAACCTCGCCAGCATTTGTTGCTTGCTGTTCTGCTAAATTTTGCTGTTCTGAAGGGGTGAGATGATATCTCAAACTTATTTTGATTTTCATCTCTCTTAGAGCAAGGGATTTTGAACATTTCTTCATGTGTTTGTTTGCCATCTGAAAGTCTTCTTTGTTGATGTTTCTGTTCATATCCTGTGCCCATTTTTCAATTGGGTTGTTTTCCTTTATCTTATTGTGGTGCCCTAGTACTTTTGAAATTCTAGATATAAGTCCCTTATCAGACATAGCGTTGTTGTTATGTGCTGTTGAGTCATTTGCGATTCATTGCAACCCTATGTACAACAGCCTAAACCCTGCTCTATCCTGTGCCGATTGCATTGCCACTGACACACCCAACCCGATTACCCCAGTCACTGAAACAATACACCTCATAGAGAGTCTTCCCCTCCTGCGCTGTCCCTCCACCCTCCCAAGCATGATGCCCCTCTCCAAAGACCTGTCCCTCCTTACAACATGTCCCACAATCCTTGCCTCCAAGGAGTAGGCTGGTTTAACCCTCTCCAGGATGGATCTGTTTGTTTTCTTGGCAGTCCAAGGTACATTCAATACTCTTCTCCAGTACCACAGCTCAAGGGCATCAATTCTCCTTCTATCCTCCCTAGTTATTGTACAACTCTCTTATGCATAACAAGTGATTGCAAAGACTGTGGCCTGTGTCAGGCACACATTAGTCTCCAGAGAGACACTGTTGCTCTTGAGTACTTTAGAGAGGTCCCTAAGAGCAGACTTTCCCATCTCAATATGTTTTTTTTATTTCCTGGCTACTGCTGCCGAGAGTGTTGACTGTGGAGCCAAGCAAACTGAAGCTGTGAACAATCTCAATCTCTTCACCATCCATCCTGATGCTACCAAT
>NW_006399851.1:13073990-13088036 GCF_000299155.1 Elephantulus edwardii | reverse complement strand
ACAACAACAACAGTAACCACTCATGTTCACGCAAGGTGTTGTTCAGCTTCCAAGTGTATGTTTTTTTCTTTATAATCTTGTTATTAATTTCCAATTTTGTAGCATTGTGGTGTGAGAAGATGCTTTGTATTATTTCTCTGGTTTTGAATTGATGCTTGCCTTGTGGCCTAAAATGTGATCTATTCAAAATTCCATGCACTTTGGAGAAAAAGGTGTACTGTGCTTTTTTTGAGTGCATTAGCTTATAAATATCTATGAGATCTAGTTGATTTATTGTATGGTTTAATTCTTCAGCATCTTGCTGAGTTTCTGGTGGTACAACCTTTTCTTGAGAGTGGTGTATTGAAGTCTCCAAGTACTATAATAGTGTTATCTATTTCCTTTTTCCGTTTTGTTATAGTTGTTATATATATTTTCAGGTCTTTCATTTGGTGCATAGATATTTATTAATGTTATGTCCTTTTGTTTTATTGACCCTTTAAGCATTATATAGTGACCTTCCTTGTCCTTTGTGATGGTTTTTGTATTGAAATTTATTTTATCAGAGATTAATATCGCCATTTCTGCACTTGCTTGGTATTCCCCCCCCACTCTTTTATTTTTAGTCTTTCTTTATCTTCATTTTTCAGGTATGTCTCTTGTAGACAGCATATTGATGGATTTAGGAATTTTTTTATCCAATCTGCTACATTTTTTATCTTCACTGATGATTTTAAATTATTCATATTCAGTGTGATTATTAAGATGCAAGGTTTTATTGCTAGCAATAAAATTTATTGAAATCTTTTTTCTTGTTTTTGCTCATTACTTAGGATCATCCTGCTTTCTGTGGCACCTCTCAAAGAAGGACATCTCTCAGTGTTTTCTGCAATGCTGGTCTTGTTTTTACAACTCTCTTATGTTCTGCTTTTCTGTGAATATCTTTATCTCTCCTTCATATTTAATGAACAATTTTGCTGGGTACAGTAGTCTTGGTTGACATTTGTGTTCTTTCAGTGTTTGATATATGTCCTTCCATTGTCTTCTTGCTCACATGATTTCTTCTGAGAAATTGGCATTTTATCTTATTTGCTCTCCCTTATAGGTTACTCTTTGTTTCTCCCTTGCTGCTTTCAGAGTTTTCTCCTTATCTTTGATTCTGGCAAATTTCACTATAATATGGTGTTTTTCTTTTGGGGTCTATTCTATATGGTGTTTGCTCAGCTTCTTGAATATGTATTCTCTCATTCTTCATTGTGCCTGGGAAGTTTTCCTCTAGTAATTCTTCCATTACTTTTTCAGTGCCTTTATTCACTTCTTCTTCCCGTTTTAGGATTCTGGTGATGTGTATGTTATTTTTCTTGATGATGTCCCACATTATTCTTAGGTTTTCTTCTTTTTCCTTCCATTTTGATTCTGCTTTTTGCTCTAACAGATCAGTGGTAGCAATTCTATCTTCTATTTCACTGGTTTTGTGTTGAATCTCTTCAACTCTGTTCAAGTATTGCCCTATCATGTTGACAGCATCTGAAACATTGGACTTCATATTTTCGATCATGGTTTCTTGTTTTTCCAGTTCCTCTAATGCCTCGTTTGTTTTATTTGCATTGTTTTGGATTTTTTTATAATTATTTTTTAAGATTTTGTTTATTATATTTTATTATTTTTTGGTGTGTGTACCATCAAATTGGATCTGACTGGTAGAGCAGGAGATTGTCCCTCCTTCTCCAGCAGAGCATCTGGTAGATTTGAACCACATGCCTCTGAGATTGCAGTGCAGCTTCTTGCCACCAGGCCACCAGAACACCCTTAGATTGTTTTTTTCCTCTTTCTAAAAATTTTTATTTTTATTAATTTTAATGAAAGTTTGCAGAGTCTTAGGGTTTCCAGTCATTCATTGTTACACTTTTCTCCCTGCCCACCCTCTCCCCCCAAAATAGTTTTCTCCTTGATGAGTAAAAGAAAACCTCTTTCATTGCTATGTTATCCCTCCCCCCAATTCCAATGCACTGTGCAGCCTTCATTCTGGACTCCTGTCATGACAATAATACCTAATCATATATATGCCTTTTAAATAGTTCTCTCCCTTATCTGTTTCAATGCAGTATACATCATTCCCCCCCTTCTTCTCTGTCTTACCTCAATCCCAATGTCAGTCCTATTTTACAATAGTGGCCCTATGCAATATTTGTCCATTTTTTTAAAAAAATTATTATTAATTTCAATGAAAATTTACAGAAGCTTTGGATTTCCATTCATTCATTGTTGCACTTTTCTCCCCTCCCAGTGCTTCCCCTCAGTACACTACCCTCTTGGAAAAGTAAAACAAAAATTCTTTCATTATTTTATAATCCCTCCCCCCAGATACACTCTACTATGCAGCCTTCGTTCTGGACTCCTGACATGACAAAAATACCTAATCACATATCCCTCTTAAACAGTTTTCTCCCTCATCTGTTTCAATGCAGTATATACATTGTTGAACCCATCTTTCTCAGTCTCCCCCCAACCCCGATGTCAGTCCTGTTTTACAACAGTGGCACCATGCTTTGTCCTTCTGTGACTGAGATTCTTCTCTCAGCATAATGTCCTCCAGGATCACCCATTTTGAATAATATTTATTGAGTTCCTTGTTTTTCAATGCAGCATAGTATTCCATTGCTTGAATATACCATAGCTTCTCTATCCATTCATTTTTTGATGGGCACTTGGGTTTAGATTTTTTTTTAAGCTCCTCCTGGTTTTTGCTTGCAGTGCCCTTTAATTCTTCAAGTTTTCCTTTAACCCATTGAAAATATTCAATCATTGTTCTTTTAAATTCTGCATCAGAAAGTTCCATTAGACTTTCTTTTTTTAATTTTTATTATTCATTTTAATCAAAGTTTATAGAGACTGAGGATTTCCATTCATTCATTGTTGTGTTTTTCTCCCTGCCCACCCCTCCCTCCCCCCAATTCTCTCTTCTCTTTGAAAAGTAAAAGAAAAGTTTTTCATTGTTATACAACCACTCCCCCCAAGTCCACTCCACTATGCAGCCTTCATTCTGGAGTCCTGTCATGACAATAATACCTAATCACATATTCCCCCCAAGAAGTTTTCCCCCTCATCTGTTTCAATGCAGTGTACAGTATTTATCTCATCTTTCTCAGTCTTCCCCCAACTCCAAAGTCAGTCCTTTTTGACAACAGTGGCACCATGCAGTATTAGTCCTTTTGTGACTGAGATATTTCATTCAGCATAATGTCATCCTGGGTCACCCATTTTGAATAATATTTCATGAATTTCTTGTTTTTCAATGCGATGTAGTATTCTATTATGTGAATATACCACAGCTTCTCGATCCATTAGTTTGTTAATGGGCACTTAGGTTGTTTCCAACTACTTGCTATTGTGAAAAACATGGGTGTGCATCCATTAGATTTTATTTCTGTAAGAAATCCATTGCTACTGTGTCATTTTTGGGGGGATGATATCTTGCTTTGGGCTTGTGTAGGAATGCAGTAGCCTGCTTCTTTTGTGACATTGTTGTGATAAAGTTTTTCATGCCTGAGGCAATAGCCAGTTCTTGATGTGACGTTACAGCTCCAGAAGAAGGTTGGGCAGGCAAAAATGTATGTGGGGTGGGCACACATGCAGATGCATGTATGGGCTGGTGGGGGGAGGGGAGACATGCACACAGACCCACGTGGTAGGGGTCTGTGTGTGAAGGACCTGAACGAAAAACCAGGAAGCCTTAGGTTCCCCCTGGAGAACTGGGTCTGCCCTCCAGTTGAACTCCAGCTTTCTCACTCTCACTCCCTCCTTCTTAAGGTGAAGGGGTCTCACAATTGGTCCAGCAGTGAGCAGTAATCAACTCCTAAGTACCCCACTCAAATTACTGCTGTCCTACTTGCTCCTGGTGGGTAGGTCTGCTGGGACTCCCTGTTCCCTGCCAAGGCTTGTTGTTCCCTGCCAAGACATGCTTCTCCCCACCACAGCTTGCTGCTTCCCACCAAGGCTCCCAAGCAAATTATTTTAATAATAGTTCTCACTCAAATTCCATCTGTCCTGCTCATCCTGTCCATGCTCAACTCTGTACGTGCTTGGTTCTGTCCACCCAGGCAGTTAATTCTTAATGATCACTTCATCACCCAGTGAAAGAGACTGAATATCAGGACATATTTGAATATAGTAACTCCGCTTCCACACTGGGAACTAATTTGAGTGTTTGTAGGGAAGTTATTACACTATGGTACCCTACGGTACTAGACAGTGCTAGGATATCAGGAAAGAGAGAGAAGAGACTCACTTTTGAATACTGAGTCTCTTCTGTTTGGGATAATTCTCCCAGAATCTCAGTTGGCATGATTATGGCAAAGTTCACCAAGGAAGAGATTGTGAATCACAGGTAGAGAGAGTTGTAACCATGGTGGGTAAGCAGGGCCCAACTACTTCCCATCGTACACATCACTCTTTGCTGGTGGTAACCAAAAAGAAAAGAGAAGAGGAAGGGGACAATCACAGCTTTTTTTTTCAGTCCAATTGTTGTTGTTTTTATATGTTGTCAAGTTGTCTGTGACCCATAGCAATCCTATGTACAGCAGCTCTGAAGCCTGTCCTGTCCTGACCCAGTCTCACTGACTATGACACACCTACTCCCATTGCCCCCGTTACTATATCAATCCACCTCATCCAGGGGCTTCCTCTCCTGTGCTCTCCCTCCACCCATCAAAGCATGATGTCCTTCTCTAAGGACAACTCATAGAGACCCCAAGTGTGTAAGAGTAGAACTGTGCTCCATCAAATTTTCAGTAGTTGATTTTCATTGGTAGTTTGCCAGGCCTTTCATCCAAGGTACTTCAGGGTGAAATCTAGTCTCCAATCTTTCAGTTAACAGACAAATTCCTTAACCATCTACACAATCCAAACACAGAAACTCAAACTCGAAAATTTAGCTAGGTTCTGACTCATAGCTTACCTTTCATTAGGTTACAAGAGACTGTAAATTCTTTGAGAGGAGACTGTCTATATCTTCCTTACATGGGAGCAATTGATGGACTTGAACCACCACAAACACAAGTGGTTAGCATTGCAACTCGCTATGAATGACAGAAGAAGATTTGATGCCTTTGAATTTTGTGCTGGAGAATAGTATTGAACTTATCATCAACTGCCAAGAGAACAAAGAAGTCTGTCCTGGAAAGGCTTAAACCAGGTTGTTTCTTGGAAGCAAGGACTTTTAAATTCTGTCTTATATACTATAGTCATGTTTCCAGGAGGGATTTTGAAGAAAGACATTATGCTTGGAAGGATAGAGGGTCAGTGCAAGAGAGAAAAGACCCTGGATGAGATGGATTGATACAGTGACTGGGGCAATGAGCATCAGGTGTGTCAAAGATGGTGAGGATGGGAGGATAGGATAGGGTTCAGAGCCATTTATCTGCTCATTAGTTTTCTATGAATCATAGCCGATTTGATGGCATATAACAATAACAACATGGACTACTCCGTCAGAATTGTGTGAATTACCAATCAAGTAACCAATCTCCTTTCAAAAAAATGTTATGCCACTCTAATTAATGAGGAAACTCCTTACTAGTTTATTTTTTCTGGTGCTTTCAAGCAGTCTGTGCCTCCAGCATGTCTCTGGCTGACCTGGGCAGGGAAGGCATCCAAAGACATCTGTGAATTGTTACATATTTGTGGTGAGTTTGCTGTGAGATGGAAACAGACCTAGCTCCCACATTGAGGACAACAGAATGTCCTCCAGGAGCTCAGGACAAGTTGAAGTAAACAACATGGTCCATGGGGCTCACTGTGCTGAGACGGCTTTATGTGGGGGCCCACAAACGTGAAAGAACTATTCAAATGTTGCCAGAACCCCAGAAAAAGCTGGCCCTGGTGAGCAGATGGACACCATCCAGTTCTTAGAGAAACCCCATGCCCAACCTCCTCCAAGTGCACCATTGAGAAAAAGGCTTGAAAATAGGTTGAATGACATGCGGAGCAACATGGATAGAATAGCTTTAATGAGCCAAAAAATGTGGTTTCAAATGCCCCTGTCTCCAAGCGTCACTGCCAGGCCTTGCCAGCAGACTTAAAGTCCCTTCACTGAAGGGCACATGGGGAGACATGAAGCCGAGTTTTGGCCAAATTCAAACCAGTGGTTGGCATTCACATTCAAGTCCAGAAAACTGTGAGGATAGGCCTGTGCTGAAAGGGAATTGTTTGCAGGCCTGAATGCACAGCAGGGTGGGGGTGATGGCTCCGGAGGAAATCTTCTCCAGGATCTCCAGCCCTGAGGGTGTTTGAAATCAGGGAGGACTGGGATGGGGGTTGTTTACTACAGAGTGAGATCCCATTATCCCATTCATAGATTTGTTGTCCTTATGTCTCTAATGCCTCTCCTCCTTTTTTAACATTTTCCTGATTTTTGGTGATGATGCTACCACTCAGTTAATACTATGTGGTAGGAAAGCAAGAGAAGAGAATAGAAATAATCTGGCTACAAGAACAAATATATATATATAACAACAAATATATATATATAACAAATATATATATATACACACACACCCCAACAAATATATATATATCTCATCATCTTGTAGACTCTGTTGCATGGTGACTTGGTGTGTGTCAGAGCAGAACTGTTCTTTATAAAATTTTCTGTGCCTAATTTTTTCTTCCTTCAGAAGCAACTCCAGGTGCACTGGAACCTCAAAACTTTCAGATAGCTGTTGAGGACTTAACCAGCTACGCTACCAAAGCCTCAACTAAAATCAAACTAAACTACTGCGATCAAGTCAAGTCCACCTGAGTGACCTTCTATTGGATTTCTGCAGCTATAAATCTTTATGGGAGGAGACTGTCTGTCTTTCTTCCATTGAGCAGCTAGAAGATTCAAACTGTCAACTTTGAGTTTAGCAGCCCAGGTTACATACTATGCCATAGTTCCTAATGCCAGAGCCTCGGCATGTAGGCAATTCCTAAAATAGTCTGATAAAGGAAAGGAAGCTGTGAATAAAATAAAATTGAATAAAATAGAAGCTGGAGCTCTTTGGGATGTTTCCATCTTTGTTCTTTATATGAAAGTGTTTGGTCCCTCCTATTGCAGGCAATCCCTAGCAGGTTTGCTGAGGACAGCTTAGTAAACAGCAAGGCTCATGGAGCAAAGACAGGAAGGAAAACAGCTTCCTGTGGGCTCCCAGTAAGGAATGTTGTGTGAGGAGATAATGAAGTAAGAAAATGGATGCAGAAAAATCTTCTGGACAGAACAAGCTTTGTCCACATAGGACTTTCAGTAAGACACAAGCTGCAACCAGCTCCTTATCGTTAGCTGCCTTCAAGCCAACATGGACTTATCATGACCTCATGTATGAATGAACAAAGGTTGCCTGTTCCTGTGCTATCTTCATGACAGCCAGAACGTCTGAGTACATTGTTATGGTTATTGTGCTAAGCCATCTCTTTCACTATCTCTAAACATATATGATGTCCTCCTGTAAGGACACATCCCTCTTGAGGACATCTCCAAAGCAAGCGAGTTAGACAACATTCCATTGTGATCTGTAAACTTTCCATTGACAAATTTTTGAAAGCAGATTGGCAGATCTTTCTTAATCTAGAACTCCACTAAAATCTGTCCACCGTGGGTGACCCTGCTGGTATTTTAAATACTAGTAATATCACATTAGGGCAACATGCAATTCGACAAATAGACGAGTTGCATATCCAATAGCAAGACTACCCAGAAATGATCAAACATTTGTTAGCAACAACTTGTCGAGATCAGTAATAACACATATTCAGGTGAAGCAAAAATACAGAGCTGGGAGGGGGAAAAATACAGAGCTGGGAGGACATTTATTAAAAGAAAGTAATGGACATGAATAATGAACACATTATTACACAAGAAAAAGGAATTAAATACTGGGAATGAACACAGGGTGACCTCTCATAAAGTTAGTGGGAGGAGAGTCTTATTACTTAAATAGTGTCCTTTTAAATTAATAAGTCCGGGAACTCTTTTGTAGTGCTATACCAATGGCTTATGACTAATAAATACCATTACTCTAACTTATAACCTCTTCATTAGCTTCTTCCACTTTCTTTTATTAGTGATCAGTTATATTTTCAAATTTCTAAAACACGCATAATAAAATGGTCATAGTCATACTCCAAATTTATAATTAGAATTTGTAAATAATTCAAACTCATCTTTTTCTTCTTCTCCACTGTACTTGTCCTTTGCTTTAACACTGTCAAGTAAAAATTTTAAAAAAATTAATTGCAAATTAAACAGAAGAGCACTTATATTCACATTTCTCTCTTAAAGCTTCTTGTTCTTTAATTTTCTCTTGCTATTAATTGTAAGAACGTTCAGAGTTTGAGTTGAAATATCTAATATTTTACCTTTGAGGTTAACAGAAGCACTCATCAAAGAAAAATCTTGAGAACATACTGCCGTGGAAAGTCAGCTTCACTTATAATTCCAGAATGCTTTAAGAAAAATACTGTTGTTATGAGCCATTCAGTTAGAATCAACTCATAGCTGACCCTGCAGCAGGCTTTCAGGAGCTATAAATAACACAGGAAGAGATGGTCCATCTTTCTCCTGAGAAACAGCTGTTGGATTTGAACCACCTGTCTTGAGACTGGAAGCACAATTCTCTACCAAAGGGCTACCAAAACTCCCTAAGGGGGAAATTTTATATATATCTATAGATCTATATCTATATCTATCTATCTATCTATCTATCTATCTATATATCTTTACTATAATAGACCATTCTTGTCAAGTTGATAATGACTTATAAAATCTCTGTCAGATAGGGCAAAACTTTCTCTGGGATTTCAAAACTTCAGGGTTTCAAAAGTGAAAAATCTTTATAAAGGTAGACTACCGTGTCTTTCTCCTACAGAGAGGCAGGTGGATTTGAACCACTGACCTTTCCATTTGCAGTTAACCACTGTGTCACAAGGGCACCTTTTAACAATAATAAATGCTTATATTGTTTTAGCCAGTCCACTATTTTAATCTAAATATTGGATCTTTTTTTTTTTTAGAAAAATGCACATGAACACAAAAGCCATTTAAACCCAGTTGTTGTTAGCTGTCGAGGTGGAATCCTCTCCCACCAGTGGGGAAATGAGACTGTTGTGATCCATAAGGTTTTCCCTGGGTAAGTTTTTGAAAGTAGATTGTTAGGTCTTTCTTCCCAGTGCATCTCAGCCTGGAAGTTTTACTGGGACCTGTACAAAATGCAAAGTGCAACACATTGACAGTTGCTATGCATGAGGTATATTGGCTGAGAATCAACCAGTTTCCTTCACAGAATGTGGACATCCAGATACTAGACCATCAATTCTGGCCTGATGGGGTCCCTGAAAGCAAAAGTTATGGCCTGCAAATACATTCAAGGGAGATTAGCTCTAAGGAGGGTTTTTAAAGGCTTTTCAAAGAGCTTTGGAAACATATCTCATAAGGAGTTGCACTGGTAACCCAAAGATGGCATCTCGCTGGCAGTTTGAAGTAGCACTAGAGGCTACTTCTGAGAAAGATGGGCAATCTCCTCCGAGTCAATTTGTTGTTGTTGTATAATATCAAGTCAGAAACAGCTCATAGCTGATCCTCCAGCAGGTTTCCAAGAGGCAGTAAATGTCATGAGAGATTGCTCAGCTCTTTCTTGTAGAAAGCGGGTAGATTTGAACTGTATGCCTTTGGGTTGTCATTGCAACACTCTGACCACAAAGCCACCACAGCTCACTTTCATTTGTTTTACAGACTCTGAAAACCCATTGAAGTATCAGCTATGAGTTGGCAATGAGTTTAAGTTTCATTATAATTAAAATTTTTAAAAAGTAAGTAAGAGTTGAAAAAAAATTAAGACAGTTGTAGGGGACCAAAGGGAACAGAATTACAAAACAGTGGAATAAAAGAATTCACTAGGAAAATGCAGAGAAAAGTATAGCAGAAGCTCTTGTGATAATTCCAGCAGCATCCAAGGAAGAGAAGTCATCACAATCAAATAGTCTGTGAAATTGCTCTTTGGAAGCAGGCAGTAGTGCCAGAAATGATAGGAAGCAAACATGGAAGAGGACAGCTGGGAAGGAGGGTGTTTGAATTCAGAAGTCCCAGCAGGAGTTGCTGGGGACAGAATGGGAGCTGACAGGCAGAGGCATTTACTTGTGCTGGCATCTCTGAACAGAAATCTCTGAGGACATCTTTCATATGCTTTCGAGAGGCCATGGTGTGTCAAAGGGAGGGCAGGCTTGTGCTCAAACCACAATGGAGAAATTGTACTGAGAGTGGTCACAATGGCTTAGGCCTCTCCACACTATTTTTTTTTTTTAAAAGTCTGCTTTTCCTGGCATAGAAAAGCTTAGAAAAATACATCTTTATTAAATATGTATTGAGAATGCCAACTATATTAAGATAAAATGCATTTTGGAGGCTACCATAGACCCAGCCATGGGATAAGCCAGTTCCTGTTGAAGCCATTTCTAACTCTCCTATGTTAGAGTAGATCTATGCTCCACAGGGCTTTTAGTGGGTGATTTTTTTGGAAGTAGGAATCAAACCTTTCTTTTGAGGTATCTCTGAGTAGACTCAGACCTCCAGAGTTAATAACCTGTAGGAAGCCATCCTGAGTACATGCAGCCGCCACTCCTGTCCATCTCTGGGACTATGCCTACCTCTTAAATCAGCACCTGTAAATCAATACCTTGGGGCATACCCCTCCCTCTCTTTTGTAAACTGATAACCTAGGGCTGGGTTCCCTGGCAGCCCGGCCTACTCTGCTGCCTATTTATAGCAGAATTCATCAAATAAATTTGGGCTTGATCAGGAATCTTTGTCTTGCCCCAATCTCTTGTGTCCCTGATCCTCTTTTAATCTGCACAGTTTCCACTCTAGAACACGTATGAACCTGCAGGTCGGTTTCAGCCAGCAGTTACAATAACCAGGCGATTTAACTGATTATATCCTCAAGGACTCTGGCCTAGCAATCCCATTTAGGTCAAGTCAATTCGGAATCAGAGCAATTCACCATCAGATTTCCAAGGCAGATGCAAATCTTGATGGAAAGGGACTGCAAATCTTTCTCCCAAATTGCTGCTAGTGAATTCAAACTGCTAGCCTTTCAGTTAGCATCTCAACTTGTAGCGCAGTAAGTACAACACCAGGGTTGTACTTTGGCTTAGCAAAAAGTGTGTCTTTAGTTAAGCAATTTGAAGCTGACACATTCCTGTTGAGGTTCGCACTACTCGAGCTTCCTAAAATAACAGATCAATCAATAACTACTAACACTTCTGCTGTGCTCCAAGTGCAGAGTGTCACTCTGGTGGTAGACATGAAATTCTCAGAAGCATTATTTTGTGCTTTCAAAGATAACAGCTTTTTGTATTCCTATGATTGATATTTGTCTTGAATGAGAACATAAAATGTTAAGCACTGATTTTTCAAAATGTGTGATTAGATGGTCTTACAAATTTATTCTGAGACATTTCTTCTTACCCAAACACATAGTAGCAATATGTAAAATAGAAAAGCAGACAATGAGAAATATGCAAATACAAAACCAAAATTAGAAAGTTCCAATACATTGGTTAACCTTAGCTGTTGTAACAGTCAAACCCTAAAATCTCATTGGTATAATGCAATAAAAGTTTATTCTAGTTCAGACAAGAGTCAACCAATTGTCCAATGGAGAGGAAAATGTCTTTAATGTAAGGACTTGGGGATCCAGGTTTCTCTTATGTTGTTGAACCTCTATCCCTTAGAATCCCAGAATCATTCACTTTTGGCCAAGGGAAAAGAGAATTTGGGACAGTACATGGGAGGTGGCTAGGGATAGGAATAGCTATAATACATGTTACTTCTTCCCACATTCCTTGGCCATAACTTAATCACCTAATTGAATATAAAAAAAGGTTCTAAATATAGTGTAAATTTATGCCCTAGCACTAAAGGACACAGATTTTAGTAAACACACAAGTGTCTGGAACACAGAACCAGATATCTCCACTGCCTAAATATCTCCCCAGAGATTCACACCACTGCAGATCAAACTCAAATGCACCTCATTGCTGTTGATAACTGACCCTCCAGCAGGTTTTTGAGGCTGTAAAACTTGCCTATATTTCTTCTGGATCAAAGGCAGAAAGAAAACCAAGGGATAAGCAAGGGGTAAAGAAATCAGGCATTGTACTATAGGATTACAAGTATAGCAGGTGGCAGAGAGATTTAGCTCCTGAAGGACAAGCAGAATAAAAAGTGCTTCATATGCATTGAGGGCTGAGGGTGGACTCACTGCTTGAAATCAATCTGGGTCTCACTAATTCAAGAAAAAAGTATTGAAAAACACTGGTTTTAGTTTTTGTTTGGTACTTATCTAGGTAAATAGATAGGTATTATCATAGTATCTTAATCAGAAACTATGGCAAACCACCACACATATCTGTAATGTCATCAATATTAGCAAAGGGCAGAGATAGGCAATTTAAATGTTAGTTAGGGTTAGTTTTTCTTTTATTTTATATTATCTTTTTGTGTGTGTACCATCAAATCAAATCTGACTGGTACAGGAGGAGATTGCCCCTCCTTCAGCAGAGCATCTGGTGGATTCGATCCGTGTACCTCTGGGATTGCAGTGTGGGTTGGTGTTGTTTTAATTAAAGGAGCTGAAGACAATTATAAAGTCTCTATACTTGAACATAAAGAAAGCAAAATTCCACACAAATGCACCAATAAGTGGTATCCTAATGAATGGAGTAAATATTAAGTTTTGAAGGATTTCCTTTTACTTGGATCTATGATCAATGCTCGTGGAAGCAGTAATCAAGAAATCAAATAACTTACTAAATTGGGCAGAACTGCTATCAAAAGCCTCTTTTAATTGTTGAAGATCAAGGATTATCTGTTTAAAGACTGAAGTGTGTTATGGATTAAATTGTGTTCTCACAAAATATGTATATATAATGATAACATGTGGAAGCTATATGTTGTTGTTGTTAGGTGCAGTTGAATCAACTATGACTCCCAGTGACCCATATGGACAATAAATTCGACCGTTTCATATCCTGTATGATTCTTACCATCTCTGCCAGGCCTGAGCCCACCCTTACAGACAATATGTCAGTTCATTTTTCTAGTCTTCCTCTAATTCTCTTACCCTCTACATATCTCAGCATGATGTCTTTTTCCAATGTTTGTTCTTTCCAGACAGTGTGCCCAAAATACGTGAGACAAAGTTTTACTGTCCTTGCCTCAAAGGAGCAACCTGATTGTACTTCCTCAACAACAGATATGTTGGCTCTTTTGAAAGTCCATGAAAGATTTTATACTCTTCTCCACAATTAAGACGCAATGCTTCTTCTTTTGTCATCCATATTCATTGTCCAACTTTCAGACACATAGAAAGCAATTGAAAATACCATGGGTAGAATTTGATATACTTTAGTCTTAAAACTGATATAATTGCTCTTTGATACTTTGGAGAGGTCCCTGACAGTAGATTTTTCCCCAGCACTTTTTGTAATTTATTTATGGATGTTACCTTGGGTGTCGATTGGGAATCCAAGTAAAACGAAATCCTTGACAACTTCAATCTTTTCTCTGTCTATGATGATGTTGCCTATTGGTCCAGTGATGAGGATTTTTATTTTCTTAATATTGAGATGTGATCTATATTGAAGGCTGCAGTCTTTGATCATCAATAGCAAATGCTCCAATTCCTCTTTACTTTCTACAAGCAAGATTCTATCATTTACATAATGCAGGCTGTTGTTGAATTGTCCTCCAATCCAGATGTTATTTCTTCTTCATATGGAAAAATAAGGCCCCAGGAACTGATGAAATATCAGTTGACATGTTTCAACAAATAGATGCAGCTCGGGACTTGCTTACTAGTCTATTCCAACTGACTGGAAGAGATTTGTACTTGTTCCTATTCCAAAGCAGATGACCCAACAGAATATGGAAGCTATAAAATAATTTCCTATTAGATGCCTTTGAGCTGTGGTGCTGGAGAAGAGTATTGAGAATACCATGGACTGCTAGGAAAACAAACAGATTTGTCCTGGAAA
>NW_006399851.1:13067670-13070660 GCF_000299155.1 Elephantulus edwardii | reverse complement strand
AAAACCAAAAGAGAGTCAATGTGTTCGAATTATGGTGTTGTCAGGGACTACTGAATAGACCATGGACTGTCAAAGCAAACTAACAAATCTATCTTGGAGGAAGTGCAAGCTGAATGCTTTTTCAGTGTGTTTAACAGGCTTTTTAGTATGTCAGGAGGGGTCTGCCCTTGGAGGAGGACATCAAACTTGAAAAAATGAAGAGTCAGCTAAGGGGAGGAAGACTTTTAACAAAATGAGCTGACATCATGACTGTAACAATGAACTTAATCACAGTAGAGATTGTGAAGATGGCACAAAATCAGGCAAAGTCTTAATCTGTTGTACATAAGGTCACTTTGAGTTAAAGTTATTTTGATGGCAATTAACTAGAAAAGAAAGCATAAGGATAGAAAGAATGATGAATTAGAAAAGAAAGCATAAGGATAGAAAGAATGATGGAGTGGGGAGTATCTGACACAAGATTAGTGTGTAAACTATAAGAAGCATTGAGGGATATAATACTAAAAGAAGAATTATTACCAAAAGCGACAGTCATAAAATAATTAGACCTTGAAAAATCAAGAATAGTTGATAACTGGAATTCCCAGAAAGAAGTAAATCATGCCCATGAAGTAGAATAAGAAATTAAACAATAAAATTTGCAACAGCCACAACCTACAGAAGGAGGAGATCTATCAGAGAAGGAGAGATTAAAGCTAAAGATTGTATCCTGTCAGAGTCAGGAAACTTGTGACTTTAGGAAAATGTATCAAATTCAAACTCTGAAATAAATCATTCAATACAAATCATAGTTCAGTACAAATTATAAGTGAACTTTTGTTAAAAATTAATAATTCATAGAAACAAAAATCATTGCATATTATGAACTCAGTACCCATAGCATCGATTGGGTTCTGACTCATACCATCTCTCCACTGGGTTTTCAGCACTGTAAACTGCAGTGAGAGGAGACTGCATTCTCCTGAGGAGTTGCTGGTAGATTTGAGCTACTGGAAATGTGCACTTATTGAGTGAGGATCCCAGTTCCCTGTGGAATACACCACTAGAGCTCCCTATGTTGAAAATGAGTGGATGTAATTTAACTGATGGATATAAAATGCATTAATTGAAAAATAAGACAAAGCAAACTAGTTAAGAATTTAACTTAGTAGGCTAATAAAAAATAAAAAATAAACCAATACGACAAACCAAAAGCCAGTAAAATAAAGAAAATGAAGGAAAGAAAGAATGTGAGGATAAATGATGTTTTCTAACCATCATGGCAAGCTTTCTAAATAAAATAAGTGTGTTCTCTTCCTCCTGCTGGCTGGAATATGGATACAGTGGTGAGAGTTGAAGAAGCCATTAGTTTCTTTCTCCAAGGGCTGCCATACAAAATACCATGGGGCAGATGCTTTGAAGAACAGAAATTTGTTGTTTAATACTCCTAAGAGTATAAATCCAAATCTGGTTTGTTGACAAAACCAAACCCTTTCTTTCTATTCCCTCTCTGTTCTTCCTTGCTTCTTCCAGTCTCTGGCAAGCCTAGGGTGTATCTTGGCATTCTTGACTTGTAAACATATTTTTTCTCTCACCTATGTACATCTCTTTCCCTCAAATCTGTTGTTCCTTCATAAGACACTTCTCCAAAGAAATCAAGACTACACATTCACTGATAATATCTTCAAAGACTTGTTCCAAAGAAGGTCTCAGGAGTGTCATAATCCTTGAAAACTGGCTTTTCTAGCCATTGTGTTAGTTCCCATTGAAGGCATGATCTCCAGCTACCTTCACTGTGAACATATAATCTTGAAAACCATGAACAGCTGTGAGACCAATATAAGAGAATGCTTTCCACACTGTGAGAAAAGGTGATATGAGAAAGTGACTGTGAAGATTCTGTGAGAGATGGTGGTGGAGAGATTGTGAAGAGACTGTTGCAAGCTGTAACCAGAAGAACCCTAGAGATAAAGGCCATGGTTAAATGTTTTGCTGCTGGATGATTGAAAGAATAGCTGATTTGTAACTGCACTGAGATAAAGTTTGCAGGATGATTGAGGAAACCAGAGGCTCTTTGAATTTGTGCTACTGAATGGAACTTCAGCTTTCACTAATTGAGGAATTATGCCTTGTTAATCTGGTTTGGGACTAATGGACTAAACTTGGACTTGCATTGTATGGTTTTCTTTGCCTTCCCCCAAACTATCTCCCTAATAAATCACACAATAGCAAGTAAAGTCTGTGAGTCTTGGAACAAACATTGGACCAAATGATTTTAGAAAAAGCTGTAGGAACATAGGGGGTAGCATGTCTGACTTTGTAGCTATTTTGGTATTATGAGTATTATTAATGTAGAAAATTTCCCTTTTTGAAGCCAGTAGAAATCAGACTCAGCCACCCCTACATTTTATCTGTTCCTTTTACAGTCACATTCACAGGTACCAGTGCAGTGCAGGCAGTCCCCAGACTATCAAAGTGTTTCCTTCTTAAGTCTGTCTTTAAGTAGACTCTATCTTTAAATCAGAATAGTTAGATATGATTCCTAGCTAACATCAGTTGGTCTGATGTTTCTTTATGTATGTAACATATTTCATGCTTTGCTGTCAAATTGAAACTGACTCAAAGCTGACCTTATAGGAGATTTTCTCAGACTATAAATTGTACAGGAAAAGATAGTGAATCTTATCCCTGAGGAGCTGATGGTGGAATAGATCCATCAGAGAAGTATGGCCTATGGGGCTAGGATCATAACTCTTTACGAACTACACTGCCAGAGCTCCCTTATAAAATATATAATATACCTTTCCATGTATTAAAAACATTTAAAGAAACACTTTCAGCTACCCTTAAATATCTTTAACATAATAATGTTTCAGTTTATGTCACAAAGTTGTTGTTGTTGTTGTTGTTATGTGCTGTCGAGTCACTTGCGACTCATAGCGACCCTATGTACAACAGCCCTAAACTCTGCTCTGTCCTGTGCCAATCTCACTGTGTCTGACACTCCCATC
>NW_006399851.1:13066483-13067570 GCF_000299155.1 Elephantulus edwardii | reverse complement strand
AAGAAATCAAGACTACACATTCACTGATAATATCTTCAAAGACTTGTTCCAAAGAAGGTCTCAGGAGTGTCATAATCCTTGAAAACTGGCTTTTCAAGCTATTGCATTAGGGTCCTGGCTCAAGATAAAGTAGGGTTCAGAGCTGTTGTACATAGGGTCGCTATGAATCGCAGGCGACTCGACGGCACATAACAACAACAACAACATTAAGTAAACCAGTATAAAATAAAAATTTATTTTCGACTTAAAAGATCTTCTATTATCTGTTAAAAAAACCCAAATAGTGGTAGGAGGGTTAAAAGGTGAAATGCAACATTTCCTAATCTACTTGTGACCCTAGTCCAATGTAAGAGAATTACTCCCAGGAATGGCCTGTAAAACGGTTTATGTCATTAGAGTTAAAAAGGGGAGGAAAGTGAGCCTAGAAAGTGAACCTAGATTATTTCACCAAGAAATAATCCCCAAGACTGAAGTGTGCCTTTTAGGCCCAAGACCTTGCATGATGAACCTCTTTGAAGTTGAGGCTGTCTAGAATCCATGGAGATTTCCAGAGAATGCTGTTTCTGCAGATGCTGTAGGAAACGAGGATTTCCTCCACAACCAACAGAGAGGAAATGTCTTCCCTTAGAAGTCTGAACCTGGACTTCTAACTCTGCTGACCTAATATTTAGGAGTTGCATTGCCAACTCAAACAAAGGCTCTCAGTTTCAATCTACCAGGTTCTCCTTGGGAGAAAGATGAGAAATCTCCTTAAGTGCAGTTTACAACCTCAGAAAACCAGCTGGAAGGTCAGCTTTGAGTTGTTTCCAGCTCAATGGCAGGAACCTAAAAACAACAAAAAACTGTAAGAGAACACATTTCTATTTGTTAAAATCGTTTACATGGGTTATATCTCTTACAGCATCATTAGATAACTAAGATAGTGCATCTGACTCAAACCATAGTATTTCCTATTGGCTCATATATTTGTGAATTTTGGAAAATGAATAAGGAAAACCAAAAGAGAGTCAATGTGTTCGAATTATGGTGTTGTCAGGGACTACTGAATAGACCATGGACTGTCAAAGCAAACTAACAAATCTATCTT
>NW_006399851.1:13049750-13062193 GCF_000299155.1 Elephantulus edwardii | reverse complement strand
CCCAGCCTGGACTTCTAGTAGTTCTCTGCTGATGTGCTGTTCCAGTCGTTTTTGGATAATCTTCAGTAAAATCTTGCTTGCATGTGACATCAGTGAAATTGTTCTGTAGTTTCCACATTCTGTTGGGTCAACTTTCTTTGGGATAGGAACAAATATAGATCTCTTCCAGTCAGTTGACCAAGTGGTTGTTCTTCAGATTTCTTGGCACAACTTGGTGAGCACATCCAGGGCAGCATCAGTTAGCCTTTTAAAAAATTATGAACCATTGCATGTATCTCAATTTTTTAAAATAATAGGTTTTGGAGTTTAGTTTACACCTATGAGTTATATGTAATTCAGATGGTAGGAACTTAGGACTGCTGTACTTAGACATGTAGCATTGCTACAATTCCAAGGTTCAGATCTTAGAATTTCAACACATCTTTTGAGAGGATGGGATTCAGTCTATAGAACATTATCTGAAAGCACTAGATGAAACTGCTTAGGTTTAAAGTATTATAGGAAAAAATGAAATATTTCTTAAATTTAAGCCAGTGGGGTTTTTTTAGCCTTTGTAAACAGAATAGAATTGGGTTCAGATTAGTTGTTTACAGTGTCACTATGAGGTATTTAACTCAACAGTACTTAACAAGAACAATATAACCTTAAACATCAGAGCTCAGGTGGCCTAATGGTGAGAATTCCCACCTCTCCACATCATCTCTAAAATTCATAGCTTGCTGCCCTACTAAGCTTTGCTACTGCTACTAGGGTTTGATGGTATCTCACTGTGGTTTTGATTTGAATCTCTCTTATTAACAGTGAGTATTTCTTCAAGTGTCTGTTGGCCACGTGAATGTCTTCCTCAATGAAAAGTCTTTTCATGTCTTTTGCCCATTTTGAAATTGGGTAATATTAGTCTTTTTCTTCTGGAGACCCAGGAGCATTCTGTAAACTTTTATTAAGAGACCTTTGTCTGAAATGCTATTGCCAAATGTTTGTTCATAGTTGGTAGGCTTTTTTTCCCACCCTGTTGAAAAAAGTTTTTCATGAGCACAGAAATTTAATCTTTAGAAAGTTCCCTTCATCAATTTTATCCTCTCTAGATTATGCATTCTTTGTCAAATATCAGTTGACCATAGATAGAGAGGTCTATGTTTGGGTTTTCAATTCTGTTCCATTGTTCTATGTGCTTGTCATTGTACTGTACCATGCTGTTTTTGTTACTATTGCTGTGAAGTAGGTTTTGAGGTCTCCCACTATGTCTCCCACTTCATTTTTGTTTTTCAGAAGTGTTTTGCTTATTTGGGTTTCCCTTTAAATCTTCTTGAAAAATGAACTTGGTATCTGTATTGGGATTGCATTGAACATGCACAGTGCTTTGGGGAGGATTGTCACTTTCACAATATTGAGTCTTCCTATCCATGAACAGGCCACATTTTCCCATTTATTCAGGTCTTTTATTATGTCTTATAGAAATGTTGTGTAGTTTGTGTTTCTAGTTAGGTTCATTCCCTAAGTATCTCAGTTTGTAGTTGACTATAGTAAATGGTATTGCTTTGTTAGTGTCCTTCCCTGTGTTTTCTTTGTTACTGTAGAGGAATCCCACTGATTCTGGATATTAATCTTGTATCTTGTAACCCTACTAAATTGGTCCACTAGTTCTAACAGGTTTTTGTTTGCTGGGTCCTTGGGTTTTTCTGTGTACACTATCATAACATCTGCACATAGCAAGAGTTTAACCCTCTCTTTGCCAATATGGATGCTTTTTTCCCCTTCACTTGTTGTATTGCCCTAGTAAGCACTTCAAATGCAATACTGAATAGAAGTGGTGATAGTGGGCATTCTTGTCTATGACCCAGCAGCTTGATACCTAGATATATACCTAAGAAAAAGAAAAATAAATATGCACAAAAGAGCTTGTATACAAACGTTCATTTGAAGTAACTCATTTTTGCCTAGTCAAAACCCACTCACAGCTGACCCTGTAGGGAGTTTTTGGAGGCTGTAAATACCATAGGAGAAGATTATCTATTTTTCTCCTGTGAAGCTGCTGGTGGTTTTAAAACCTTAGAAAGGTGCAACCTTTGCGACAGCAGTGCAAATCCCTGTGGCCTGCTCCAAAAGAGTTCCCCTAAGTTTATTTGAAAACAGATTTAAGATACATATTTTAGTAAAGATATACTATGAGGATTTGTTCAATGAGAGTTTGAAATTTGTTGTGTTTTCTGGTTGTTTGTTGTTGTTAAGAACAATCAAGTCAGAACCAACCCGTAACTGACTTTCCAGTGGGTTTTTGGAGGCCATAAATTCCATGGAAGGAGATTGTCCATCTCTCTCCTGCAGAGGAGTTGGTGGATTCATACCGCATTCCTTTGCATTGACAGTGCAATTCCTTACTACTTAGTCACAAGAGCCCCCTTTTTTTCTGGAAATAAGACAGGAAGAGTAATTCTTGTTAGTTGATTGTTTTTTTGTGGTTTTTTTTAGCCTTTAGAATAAATGACAAAGTGCTGTTGATTATGAAGGTCTCAAAGGTTAAGATCTCAAAGGTTGAGAAAGATAACTGTTGTTCATGTAAGACAACACATTTTAAAGATATTCTTCGCAGATTAGCTACCCAAGGAATGATCTTGACAAGCCGATACTAAAATTCATATAAAAAATAAAACATCAAAATATAAATACTTATTATTGCTGTAATATTAATACTTATTACATGCTGTAGACTCGGAATCAACTATATCTGATCCTCCAGCCAGAGGATCCATCTTTCTCTTGTGAATCATTTGATGGATTCAAACAGAGTGCCTTTGGGTAGGCAGTATGACTCCTTACAACTAGGCTACAAGAGCTTCATGATAATATTTATTATAAGGCCATTGTATTGCAATTATGAATGTGCTATATTGATGTAAATTTATACAGATAGTTCAAAAAGTCAGGAAAGAAAGCTAAGAAGTCAAGTCAGTCTGGTATTTGTCAGCATTGACATTATAGATAAGTAGGAAAAGGATATCCTCCTCAATACAAGATACTGGAAAACTGAATAATTAACACAGAAAAAAAAAGGAATTCTTTCCCCAGTACTAAGATGATGAATTTCAAATACAAGAAAGGCCTAAAAAAGGAAGCAAAATTTTGTTTTTAAGTTTAAAAAAGATAAAAGAACACCTTTGTTTTCTCTAGGGAATAAAATGATCCTTTACAGCAAGACATCAGAGACAACACAAACTATAAAGAAAAAGGCAGCTAAGTTCAATTACATTAAAATTTAAATTCTGTTTGGTAAGACTCCAAAAGCAAAGATCAAAATAAAATAGCAGAAGGAAACTCCAAAGAAGATAAGTAAAAAATAACAAATCAATAATGTATTGAAAACTTTAAAGATTCAATATGAAAAAGACTAACTATGGAAAAAATAACAAAATGTAGAAACAAGCATTTCACTGATGGGGAAACATAAGTATTTTAAGTCACTCTAATAATTGTTGTTACTTATTTCAAGTCAGAGCTGACCCATAGCTGACCCATCAGCAGGTTTGCAGAGCCAGCAAATCACATTGGAGAGATGCTCATCTTTCTCCAATAGAGCATCTGGTGGATTTCAACAGTCTGTCTTTGGGTTGGCAGAGCAGCTTTTTACCACTAGGACACCAGAGTTCTGTAATAATTAGATATATGTTGTTACTTGCAACTCATAGTGACCCCTTGTACAACAACTCTGAAGACTGCCCTATCTTAAACCAAGCTCTTTGGCACACCTAACCCCATTGCCCCAATTATTGTGTCATCTCATCTGGGGTCTTCCTCTCCTCCACTGTCCCTCTACACTTCCAAGCATGATGTTCTTCTCCAACAACTAGTCCCTCCTGACTACATGCCCAAAGTATGTAAGATGGAGCTTCAAAATCCTTGCCTCCAAGGAGAAATTTGGTTTCACTTTCTTCAAGACAGACATATTTGTTCTCCTGGTGGTCCATGGTGTGTCCAATGTTCTTTTCAAGTACCACAACTTACAGGAATCAATTCTTCTTCTGTTCTTCTTAGTCATTGTTCAGCTCTCTGAAGCATAGCATATAATTGAAAAGACCATAACCTGGATCAGGTGCACCTTAGTCTATAGACTGACATCGTTGTTCCTAAGCACTCTGGACAGGTCCCTGACTGTCAACTTCCCCACCGCAATTTGTTTTAATTTTCTGACTACTAGTGCCAAGAGTATTGATTGTGGAGAAAAGCAAGCTGAAATTATTAACAATCTCAACCTCAATTCTCCATCTATCATGATGCCAAATGGCCCAGTGGTGAAAATCTTTGTCTTCTTCATGTTAAGCTTCAATCCATATTGAAGACTAGTTGTTGAATTTCTGCAGCAAAGTCTTTAAGTACTCCTTTGTTTTTCATAAAGCAGCTTGTTGATGAGTCTTCCTCCAATTCTGATGCCATACTCCTCCTCAAAAAGTCCAGACTTTTAAATGATCTCCTCCTCATATAGATTGAAAAGGTATGGAGAGAGAACACATCCCTGACACACTCCTTTCCTAATTTTGAACCATGCACAGTTTTCCTGCTCTGTTCTGATGACTGTCACCTAGTCAAAGTATAGGTTTCTTGTGAGCAAAAGAAAATGTTCTGGAATTCCCATTCTTTTCAAGGTTAACTACAATTTGTTTTGATCTATACAGTTAAACACCTTTGCATTGTCAATGAAGCACAGATAGACAGTCTTCTGGAACTCTGCTTTCAGCCAAGATCCTTCTGACATTGGCAATAATGTCTCTTGTGCCATGGCCTCTTCTAAATCTAGCTTGTATTTCTGGTAGTTCTCTGCAACTGTTCCAGTCATGTTTAGATAATCTTCAGGAGTATTTTGCTTGTGTGTGATATTAGTGATATTGTTCGCTAATTTCCACACTCTGTCAGATCACCTTTTTTTTGGGGGTGGGGGGGATAGGGGTATTTATGGATCTCTTCCAGTCAGTTGGCCAGGTTGTAGTCCTCAGATTTCTTGGCACAACCTGGTGAGCATGTCCAGGGCAGCATCTGTTTGTTGAAATATGTCAAAATATGTCAGAACATACATTAATTGGTATGCTATCATTTCCTGGGGCCTTGTTTTTTGCTAATTCTTTCAGAGCAACATGAACTTCCTTGTTTTATCAGCATTGCCTCTTGATTATGTATTGTTTCATGAAATCCTTCAATGTTAGCCATTTTTTTTTGATACAGTGATTCTGTATACTCCTTCTTCCATTTTCGTTTAATACTTCCTGGATCACTTACTATCCTGCCCATAGCAATCTTAAGTATTGCAACTTGATGCTTGAATTTGTTCTTCAGTTCCTTCAGACTACGAATGCAGAATGAGTTTGGCTCTTTGGACATTTCATTATAATACTTTGTTTTGTCTTCCCATGTAGCCCTTTGAAATTTTCTATTCAGTTCCTTAACGTCTTGATTTCTTCCCTTTGCATTAGCTTCTCAGCACTCTAGTGCAATATTCAGAGTGTATTCTGACATCTTCCTCCTCTGTCTTTTGCATTTTTTTATGGATGATATGCTTTATATTCCCCCCAGCTCATCTGCTCTTAGCTCATTAGTGTTCAAGGCCTCAAACCTGTTGTTCCTGAGCTGGTTTTGTAATCCAGGTAGATGGATTCGAGGTCAAATTTTGGTTCCTGTGCATTTGATTTAACCTTCTTTATCTTTAATTTGAACTTGCGTATTAGTAGTTGATAGTCTGTTCTACAATCAGCATCTGGCCTGGTTTTCACAGCTGATATTGAGTGAGATTCTCCAACAATTATTTTACACAGATGTAATTGATCTAAGTCCTATGAACAGTATCTGGTAAAATATAAAAATGAAAATAATCATATATACAAAATTTCACACAATTCTAAGATGACAAGGATATGGTTCCTCTGCTCTTTATCAAGAAATTCCCAAATTCTACCATACAAAATCAGCTTTAGTTTTGCTGCCTTTATCAGTGAGGAAGTGCTTTGACTCTGACAGAAAACCCTGTCTCCCATAATTTAAACAATAAGGAAGTATATCATCTTGATTATTAGGACGTTAAAAAGTTGGTTTTGTTGTCAATTATTTTGTTCAATACAAAAGACCCCACGGACAATGAATTTGAAGCACTGTCCAGTCCTGTGCCATCTTCACAACTGTTGTATGTTTGAGTTTAGCATTTCAATTACTGTAGCATTTTCCAGTGTAGGAGACGTTACATTTTACAATATTCTGTTGTGATTCATTTTCATTTTACTGCCTAATATTTAGAAGTAGGCCGCAAAACATTTATTTCTAGTCTTGCTGGACCATCTTAACCTGGAAATTGCTGAAATCTGTCCACCACAGATAGACACAAAGTGACTCTGCTGATCGTATATTGTTGTGATGCTCGAAATCATACCACTGATATTACAAACGTGGAGGAAGACTCATCTGCAACTTGTAATATGTAGATGACACAACATTGCTTGCTGAAAGTAAAAAGGATTTGAAACCCTGATAAAGATTAAAGACTATATTCTGGAGTATGGGTTATATATAAAAAGTACTTGTCATACTTGGAGAAAAGATTGAAGTTGTCAAAAAGTTAATTTTATTGCATCCACAATCACTGCTCATAGAAGTATCAGTTTAGAAATCAAAGTATGTATTGCACTGGGCAAATCTCTGGAAGGAACCTGCTTAAAGTGCTAAAGAACAAAGCTATTGCTTTGAGATATTTTTGGTAACCTCATGCATATTAAAGTTAGGCAATTAATAAGGAAGACTGAGAAATAATTTATACCCTTCAATCATGGTATTGATGAGAACGTGGAAAATGTCACGTACTGCCAGAAAAATAAACAAACTTGTCTCACAAGAAGTATCACGACAAATTCCTTAGAAACAAGGATAAGACAACTTATTTTTGCATACTTTGGATATGCTACTAGATAGGACCAATCCCTAGAAAGAGACATGATGCCTGGTAAAGTAGAGGGTCAGAATAAAAGAGGAAGACCCTCAATGAGACAGACTGATGGGCTACAAGAATGAGTTTAAATGCAGCAGTTGTTGTGAGGATGGTGCTGAATTAGACAGTGTTAGTTTTGTTGGAGGGAGCTTTAATTGGTAAGGAGTTAGGCTTCCAACCTATAGGCATACAGTTCAAATCCACCAGAGAAAAATGGACAATCTCTTTCCCTTTTTAAAGGGTAAATATGTATGTCAGGTACCTCTCCAGGACACTGAAGAGCAATGGTGTCTCTCTGGAGACTAAGGTGCGTCTGATATAGGCTATGGTCTTTGCAATCACTTGTTATGCATTGGAGAGTTGGACAATGACTAGGGAGGATAGAAGGAGAATTGAAGCCTTTGAGCTGTGGTGCTGGGGAAGAGTATTGAATGTACCCTGGACTGCCAAGAAAACAAACAGATTCATCCTAGAGAGGGTTAAACCAGGCTGCTCCTTGGAGGCAAGGATTCTGAGGCTTCGTCTGACATACTTTGGACATGTTGTAAGGAGGGACAGGTCCTTGGAGAGGGACATCATGATTGGGAGGGTGGAGGGGTGGTGCAGGAGATGAAGATCCTCTATGAGGTGAATTGATTCAATGACTGGGGTAATTGGGATGGGTGTGTCAGAGGCAGTGCAATTGACACAGGATAGAGCAGGGTTTAGGGCTGTTGTACATAGGGTCACTATGAGTCACAAGTGACTCAATGGCACATAACAACAACAACAACATATATAATAATAGATTGACTAGAAAGTTACATCCCCAAAGGGACAGATTTTCTTCTAGAAAGGAGGTAAGGAAAAATGTTTTTCTTCCTGTGTAATGTACTGTTTCTGAAAATCCATTGGAGGGTCAATCATGAGTCAATTCTGACTCAGAAATATACAATACCACCAACAGCAAGTTTTGTTGTACTTAATAGTACCTAACAACAACAAATAGCCTGGAATGGTTCTATAAACAAATATTGTGGTAATTCCAAACAAGAAACTCTGTATTCTTGTTTTAATTACAAACTTGATCTAAGTTTTGAGTGTTTATGTCAGAACATCAATGGTTAGTTCATTCCCTAAAGAGTCACTTGTAAAATCTTGATTCTGACACCACAATAAAGAACTTAATTTTTCAAAAATATTATTGAGAAGCATCTTCTTAAGTACAGAAATGTTGCTGTATTTCATCTTCCCACCACATCAACAGAGCTCACGTGGCTTAGTTGTCAGCAGCTCTGCTGGAAATCCAAAGGCAGGCAGTTCAAATATACAAGTTGCTCCATGGGGGAAAGATGGGCAATCTCCTCCCATGCATTTAAACTGTTTCTGAAAAATCCGCTGGATGGTCAACTACAGGTTGATTCCAACTCAATAGTAAACAACAAAAACCACCATTCCAACCAGTATGAGGGATATTAAACATCAACTTACTTGGACATTTCAGGCTGTTCTTCTAGGATATTCTTGTGGAGACTGGTGAGAGGGAGGATGGACAAACAGGGAAAAGGTCTCTGGATGTGGACCCTAGGATCCATACCCCTTTTAACCAGAAGCTCTGTTTTTATCTATTTTATATATTGAGCTTCTGCAGAAATTTTTTTGTTTGATTAAAAAGTTCCAAGGCTAGAAATGTTAAAAAAACCCTTGCTCACTAGTTCCATCTCTTTTTTCCTGGATGACAGAGAAGGCCAAGCAGATTGCATTGTTGTTGGATGCTGCTGAGTTGATTCCAACTCATGGCTATTCCATGTGAGAGAGTAGAACTGTTCCAGTGTTTCCTTGACCATGAAAGCTGTGCTTTTTCTCTGTTGAGCTACTCGGTGAGTTTGAACTGCCAAACTTTCAGTTCATAACTAAGGCTTTACTGTCCTGCCATCGGGGTTCCTTAAGATAATATTATAATTAAATAACTTGTTGTTTTTATGTGTCATCGACTCATACCAACCCTATGTACAGCAGCTCTGAACCCTACTCTATCTTGAGCCAACTTCACTGTCTCTGCACACCTACCTCCACTACTCCAGTCACTAAGTCAATCCATCGCATCCAGAATATTCTTCTCTTATGTTGCCCCTCTACCCTTCCAAGCATGATGTGTCTCTCCCAGGACTGGTTCATCTTTGCAACATGCTTGAGAAATATCAGATGAAGATTCAAAATCCTTGCCTCTAAGGAGCAGCCTGGTTTCACCCTCTAAATAGCTTAGGCTATAAATACATGTTTCAGGAAACATTTGTTCCATAACAAGATGTGTAAAAAGGGGATTCTTGGGAACAAAGGAAATATTACACATTCTATTCTCTTGTTGGAAAATCAAATTAGCATTTGAAAATCTCTGAGTAATGAAGAAAACTGTTAAGTTTAGTGTTTTCTAATGAAGAAAACTTTGACATCCTCAGAGCCAATTCTCCAAAGAAAGCACTGTGGAGAAAAACATTGCATTACTCCAAAGATTAAATAAGAAGGATAGAGGGCTGTAGATTTATGTTAACTGAGGAGGATAAATGTGAGAATAATTGTACAATTCGAAGATTGTAACCAGCGTGACTAAAAGGTACATGGAGAAATTATTTAATTGGTGTATATCTTGCTGGATATAAACTGACAACAAAATACTTAAAACAATTTCTAGAAACATTGCTTTATGTGTTGTTGTTGTTGTTGTTATGTGCCGTCGAGTCATCTGCAACTCATAAAGACCCTGTGTACAACAGCCCTAAACTCTGCTCTATCCTGTTCCAATCTCACCATCTATGACACACCTACCCCGCTTACCCCAGTCACTGAATCAATCTATCTCATCGAGGGCCTTCCTCTCCTGATCTTTCCCTCCACACTTCAAAGCATGACATTGCTCTCCAAGGACTGCTCCCTCCTTGCAACATGTCCAAAGTATGTCAGACGAAGCCCCAGAATTCTTGCCTCCAAGAAGCAGTCCGGCTTCACCCTCTCCAGGACAAATCTGTTCGTTTTCTTAGCAGTCCATGTTATATTCAATATTCTTCTCCAACACCACAGCTCAAAGGCATCAGTTCTCCTTCTATCATCCCTAGTCATTATCCAGCTCTCTGACGCATACCAAGTGAGTAAAGACCATGGCATGTATCAGGCACACCTTAGCCTCCAGACCAACATCATTGCACTTTAGTACTTTAGAGAGGTCTCTAACCACAGACTTTGCCATTGCAATACGTCTTTTAATTTCCTGGCTGCTGGTGCCAAGAGTGTTGACTGTGGAGCCAAGCAAACCAAAACTGTGAATAATCTCAGTCTCTTCACCATCCATTATGATGCTGCCAATCAGCCCGGTACTGAGCAACTTTGTTTTCTTGATATTGAGCTTCAAACCATACTGAAGACTGCACTCCCTGACCTTCCACAGCAAGTGCTTCAGGTCCTCCTCAGTTTCAGCAAACAGGGTTGTGTCACTCGCATAACACAGATTATTGATGGTTCTTCCTCCAATCCTGATGCCACATTCCTCCTTATAGAGCCTAGCCTCCCGGATAATCTGTTCTGCATAAAGATTGAAAAGGTATGGAGATAGGACGCAGACCTGGCATATACCCTTCCTAATTTTGAACCATGCAGTGTTTCCCTGCTCTGTTCTGACGACTGCCTCCTGGTCCAAGTATAGGTTTCACATTAGCACAATCAAATGTTCTGGGATTCCCATTCTTCTCAGAGTTAGCCACAGTTTGTTATGATCTACACAGTCAAGAGCCTTTGTGTAATCAATGAAACGAAGACAGACACTCTTCTGGTACTCCTTGTTTTCAGCCAAGATCCATCTAACACTAACTACAACATCCCTAGTACCACAACCTGGTCTAAACTCAGCCTACACTTCTGGTAGTTTTCTGCTGATGTGCTGTTCCAGTAATTTTTGGATAATCTTTAGCAGAATCTTGCTCGCATGTGATTTGAATGGTATTGTTCAATAATTTCCACACTCCGTGGGATTACCTTTCTTTGGAATTGGAAGAAATATAGATCTCATGCAGTCAGTTGGCCAGGTGGTTGTTCTCCAGATTTCTTGGCACAACTTGGTGAGCACATCTAGGGCAGCATCTGTTAGTTGAAATATGTCAACTGGTATACCATCAATTCCTGGGCCCTTATTCTTAGCCAATTCTTTCACAGCAGTTTGAACTTCTTTCGTTATCACCATAGGCTCTTGCTCATTTGTTGTTTTATTAAATTCTTCTGTGTCTCCCAATTCCTTTTGGTATAATGACCTGTATACTCTTTCTATCTTCTTTTACTACTTGCAGGATCACTCAATATTCTGCCCAAAGCATCCTTAAGTATTGCAGCTCGAGGCTTGAATTTCCTCTTCAGTTCCTTGACCTTAAGAAATGGTGAGCGAGTTCAGCTTCTTTGCTTTTCTGACTCCAGCTCTTTGCATATTTCATTATAATCCTTTACTTTGTCTTGTCGTGCAGCCTTTTGAAATCTGTTCAGCTCCTTAATGTCTTGATTTCTTCCGTCTGTTTTGGCTTCTTGGTGCTCCAGTGCAATATTCATAGTCTTTTCTGACATCCATTTTGGTCTTTTCTTTCTCCTCCATCTTTGCAATGACATTTTGCACCCTTCCTGGATGATGTTCTTGATATCTTCCCATATTCATTTGGTCTTTGCCCATTAGTGTTCAAGGCCTCAAACCTGTTCTGAAAAGGTTCTGAAATTCAGGTGGAATAGACTCAAGGTCATATTTTGGTTCCTGTGGGCTTGATTTCACTTTCCTTAGCTTCAGCTTAAACTTGCATATGAGTAATTGGTGATCTGTTCCACAATCAGCACCAGGCCTAATTTTCACAGCTGTTATTGAGCTTCTCCAGTGGTTCTTTCCACAGATGTAATCTATCTGATTCCTATGCATACCATCAGGTTAAACCCACGTGTACAGCCTGTGTTTATGTTTCTTGTAAAATATATTTGCAACAAATAAATTGTTGATCGTGCAAAATTCTATCATCCTATCTCCAGCTTCATTTCTGTCACTAAGTCCATGCTTTCCAGCTACTCATCCTTCTTCTCTGTTCCAAACTTTTGCATTCCAGTCACCCATCACTATTAATGCATCTTGATTGCATGTTCGATCGATCTCTGGCTGCAAAAGTTGGTAGAAATCATATATTTCCTCTTCTTTGGCTCTGTTTGTTGGTGCACATATTTGAATGATAGTGGTATTCACTGGACTTCCTTGTATGTGTATGGATATGACCTGTCACTCACAATATATTTCAAGACACATCTAGAAATGACTTTTTAAACTATGAAAGCAACCCCATTTTTCCTCACCTTTTCATCTCCAGCATAATAGATCATATGATCATCTGATTCAAACTGTCCCACCACAACAAGATAAAGGTAAATAATCCAATAGAAAAATGGGCACAGGATATGAACAGGCACTTCACCGAAGACGACATTCAGATGGCTA
>NW_006399851.1:13017312-13048440 GCF_000299155.1 Elephantulus edwardii | reverse complement strand
TTATGTGTTTCATTTCTTCCTTAACAATATCTAATTTTCCTACATTCATAGAACACTGCTTTATATATAATTACAAATAAAGTTATAAGTATATAGTTACAAATAGTTACAAAGTATACAGTTATAAATAAATCTGTATTGCTAAATGTATTAATTTAACTACCGTAAAAATGGATTTTAGTATGAAATATTTCAACACATAGTAGAAATAACCAGATAATGTCTTCACAGACTTATCGCCCAGCTTCAACAACTATCTTTTTTTAAATCTTTGTAGTTCTATCCACTTTCCTTGACCTTTCTTAATTATTTTAAAGCAAACTCTAGACATCTCATTATTTTAATTTAAATGTATTTACTATGTATCTTTTAGAACAAGGGTTTCCTATTTTAAACATAATCACTGTTTCAGTTTCCTAGGGCTGCTATAACAAAACACCACACAGTTTGTAGCTTCAGAGAACAGAAATACTGTGTTTCACGTCTCTGAAAGCTAGAGGTCCAAATCATTACATTGTTATTTTGCCGTTGCTATGGGCTATCAAGTCAACTATGACTCATAGTGATCCTATGAATAATGGATCAAAATGATGCCCTGCCCTGTGTCATTCTTGCTATCTTTGATATGCTTGAGTCTGATGCTTCAGTTACTGTGTCAACTCTTCTTGTTGGAGGTTTTTCTCTTTCACTGACCCTTCACACTTTTCAAAGCATGATAATCTTTCTTTAGGGACTGACTGCTCCTAATAACATGCCCAAAGGACTTGAGAGAGAATTTCACCATCCCTGCCTTAATAACGATTATCCAAGTTGCACTTTCTCCAAGACATATTTATTTGCTTTATTGACATTTCATGGATATTCAGTGCTCTTCTCCAAGACCATAACTAAAAGGTACCAGGTCTTCTTCTGTCATCTTCAGTCACTGTCCAACTTTCAGACACATAGCAAATAATTGAAAAGACTATGGTTTGAATCAGGTGCACTTTAGTCTTCAAACTGATATCATTGCTCCTTTGCACCTTGGATATTAGTCCTATTTGATTCTTCCTGAAATTGTTGAGAGAGGAATAACTCCATATTTCTTTTCTAGCTTTTTTTTATACTGCTTGTTCATGTGTAGCTGTGTTTGTTCTTTTTCTAAGACATTGTTCATATGTGATCAGAAGCTTACTAACTGATAACAAAAGAAAAATTCCATTTCCAAATAAGATCACATTCACAGAAACTGTGCGTTAGGACTTTAGAACATCTTTTGGGAGAAAGGGTACAATTTCATTAATGTTGTTATGTGCCGTTGAGTCGTTTCTGACTCATAGTGACCCTGTGCACAACAGCCCTAAACCCTGCTCTGTCCTGTGCCAACTGCACCGCCTCTGACACACCCATCCTGATTACCCCAGTCACCGAATCAATCCATCTCATAGAGGGTCTTCCCCTCCTGCGCTGTCCCTCCACCCTCCCAAGCATGATGTCCCTCTCCAAGGACCCGACCCTCCTGGCAACATGTCCAAAGTATGTCAGACGAAGCCCCAGAATCCTTACCTCCAAGGAGCAGCCTGGTTTAATCCTCTCCAAGATGAATGTTTGTTTTCCTGGCAGTCCAGGGTACATTCAGTACCCTTCTCCAGCAACACAGCTCAAAAGCATCCACTCTCCTTCTGTCCTCCCTAGTCATTGTCCAACTCTCTGATACATAACAAGCGATCGCAAATACCATGGCCTGTATCAGGCACACCTTAGTCTCCAGAGAGACACTGTTGCTCCTGAGTACCTTAAAGAGGTCCCTAACAGCAGACTTTCCCATCGCGATACACTTTTTGATTTCCTGACTGCTGGTGCCAAGAGTGTTGACCGTGGAGCTGAGCAAACTCAAGCTGTGAACACTTTCAATCTCTTCGTCATCCATCCTGACGTTACCAATTGGTTCAGTGGCGAGAATCTTTGTCTTCTTGACATTGAGCCTCAGTCCATACTGAAGGCTGCAGTCCTTGACCCTTCGCAGCAAGTGCATGAGGTCCTCCTCAGTTTCAGCAAGCAGGGTTGTGTCATCTGCATAACGGAGATTGTTAATAGATCTTCCACCAATCCTGATGCCACAAGTCTCCTCATTGAGCCTAGCCTCTCGGATAATCTGCTCTGCATACACGTTGAAAAGGTATGGAGACAGGATGCATCCCTGGCATACACCCTTCCCAATTTTGAACCATGCAGTGTTACCCTGCTCTGTTCTGACTACTGCTTCTTGGTCCAAGTATAGGTTTCGTATTAGCACAATTAAATGTTCTGGGATTCCCATTCTTCTCAAAGTCAGCCACAGTTTGTTTGTTATGATCCACACAGTCAAATGTCTTTGCATAATCAATGAAACACAGATAGACATTCTTCTGGTATTCTCTGCTTTCATCCAAGATCCATCTAACATCAGCAACAATATCCCTAGTACCACGACCCCTTCTAAACCCAGCCTGGACTTCCGGCAGTTCTGTGCTGATGTGCTGGTCTAATCGTTTTTGGATGATCTTCAGTAGAATCTTGCTTGCATGTGAAATCAGTGACACTGTTCTGTAGTTTCCACACTCCGTTGAGTCACCTTTCTTTGGAATGGGAACAAATATAGATCTCTTCCAGTCAGTTGGCCAAGTGGTTGTTCCCCAGATTTCTTGGCACAACTTGGTGAGCACATCCAGGGCAACATCTGTTATCTGAAATACTTCAATTGGTATACCATCTATTCCTGGGGCCTTATTTTTTGCTATTTCCTTCAAAGCAGCTTGAACTTCTTCCTTCATCACCATAGGCTCTTGCTCATATGTTATTTCTTTAAATTCCTCTGTATCTGCCAACTCCTTTCTATATAATGACTCAGTATATTCCTTCCATCTTCTTTTAATACTTTCTGGATCATTTAATATTCTGGCCAAAGCATCCTTGATTACAGCAACTCTAGGTTTGAATCTGTTCTTATAACAACTATAATATTATTATACTACAAAGATAAAACTATAATTCCTTATTATAATCAATTTTTACATTTTCATGATGTACTTTGATAGAATTGTATTCCTTCAAAGATATGCCAAGTTGACTCTGCAATAATTTTCAGTAATATGTGATTATTCTCCACTCTATGATATGTTGTTATTATTCTATCTATTATAAACTCTAACTTCTCTGAGCTCAATAAGACAAGATTAGAGGAAGTTATGTCAGTGAGGTAAGATGTAATCAACAGCATTACGTCACATCTTAATAAGAAGGAAGAGACCAGACTGTGTTGATTCCACCAAGAAAGAAGAACAGAGAAGTAGGGCATTTTGGATCTAGGGTCCCTGTGCTGAGAACCTCCTAGATCCAGAGGAGGACTACCAAGGCACACAGAAATCTGCAAGGAATGAGGACTGCACAGATATTGAAAGATCATTCTTCCAAATCTGATAGATAATAGAAACTCCTCACTGAGAGCTGACACCGTGAAGCCTTGACTTCTAGCTTTCTAAACCTTGAAAGAATATCAGATCTCATCAAGAGCATGGCTATATCAAAACTGCCAAACTGAATAATCATAGGTACCTGAGTTGCTACTTAACCTTAACCATCACAGTGGCATAGTTTGTTATGTATAAAGGCTGTAAATGGGATAGTCAGTGGTTCAAACCTGCTAGCCATTTCTAAAGAGAAAGATGGGCAGTCACCTCCTCAGAAATCTGATGGAGGGGTAACTTGTTCATGTGGATTGTGGGTGGCATTTTAATTCCTTGTTTTGAACTTGATGAAGCTCCTCTTTGTATTTGTTTTCTCATTTATAAGATGAAGATAATAAGTCGATCTTTTTACTCGTACAGGTTAAATGAGTCAATATAGGTAAAGCACCTTGAATATTGCCTATGAAATAAGAAGTTAATAAATATTAATTACTATGATTGTGATTTAACATCTTGCATTGGATTTATATTCATATCTTAACAGATGATAATTTATTTTAAGATAAAAATATTTTCCTTTGACATTTACCTCCTTGATCATCCATCCATCACCTCAGATTTCCTTGCCCTGATTTGAGTGTTTGCACTATCATGCAGCAGGGTTTAATTAAGAAAGTCAAGACAAAAGAGCAACCAACCCCAAAGCTATTTTTTGCTTCTTGGAAGGCCATCTGCTGCCATGACCCAATTCACAACATGCAAATTCATCAGCCTAGTGTAATTTCCCTTCAATCAGTGGCCCAGTAAATACAATGACATTGCTAATTTTAAATTCCAAGTGGTCAACTCAGGTTAAAGAATGCCCATTCAGCAACCAAGATGTTACAATTAATTGAGAAGATGAGAGAGTCCACACACCAGGGTTTTAACAGAAGAGCTGTAAAGTAAGTTTGCTTTCTCTCACATCTTAGGGTATTGCCATACAACAATTAAGGGCTGTTCCAGATTTTTTCATTGAAATGATTTGCATTGACATTAACAATTTAAAACTACAGTGAACTTAATATACAGTTGTGGTGTTAAGGGTTTATTGTTCAAAGTATCTTTACTAGCCAGTGACTTTGACTTTGCCCTGTGGATGCGTGGGAATATGTAAATAAAGTGACTTAGCCTATTCACAAGGGAATTGGTGAGTCTCACCACTAAACTGAGCAGATGCATTGGCTACTTTTACTATCTTACCATCAGAAAAGAAACAGGGTATAGAGTGTCCTTCAGTTCCAGAGATTCTGGTGCCAGTCTGATCTATAGAACAGCAGCAGCAGCTGCAGCAGAGAACTAGAGACCCAATATGAAACACAGTTGACCTTGGGACTGCTATCCCACAGAACCTGAGCTAAAAGTCCTTGCTCAAATTTGTTGGAAACCTGAGGCTGGGGGAGAGCTGTAATTAGCAGGATTAACAGCTCTGTAACATTGGCTTAAAGTCAAGAGGCTGAAGACAGAGGTGTCTTATTTTGGAAGTTCTCCTGACTGAATGATTTTATCTCACTTGTTTTTGTTGCAGTTGATTGCCATCAAGTTGAGCACAATTCATAGTAACTCTATGAACAAAAGGCCTGAACACTTTCCATAACTATCATCATTTCTCTAAGTTCATAGAGATTCCCGAGGCACATTGATTAGAAAGTGTATGCCACTCCTGCTTCCAAACCCATCTTAAACTGAGTACTCCACCAAAAACTGTCCACCATGGGTAAACATTATGGTATTTGACACCCAGCAGCACAAGGTTCAACTTTACAACAACCCAAGTTACCTCAGTACAACAAATTATCAGATCAGTGCTTTACCACTTAGAAGAATGTTCCTCTAAAATATAATAACATAAGCCCTTAGGCCCAACCAACTTTTAAATGAAAAGGCCCTTCATGAGGTCATGTTGACTCTCTACAAGAGGCTTAAATAAAAAAAAAAATTAGAAAAAACCAAACTGAATCAAACATTCCACACCAATCCTCAACCAAAACAACAGAGCCCACCTTTACCAGCTGCTTTACCCATCATTTTCCTTACCTACCTAAATTATAGTCCTTTGGACTTCCCTAATATTGTTCCATGTAGTCAGCGAACTATTGTAATGGATTTTGGACCCAGTTAATAGTAAGATTAGATAGTTACCTCCTTGGGATAAGTAGAAGCATAAGAATGTGGGAGACATGTCAGACCACATGGGAATCGATTCTATGCTGTGGATGTTGTTGACTGGAACAGTTCCTCTTTTCAGAGTTGGTGAAAATCAGATATGGCCACCCTCACACTGCCTTTTCTCTGTTCACAAAAGTCCACAGTAAAAATAAATTAACGTATGACAACTAAGGAGCCATTACTTGGAAAAAGATATCATACTTGGAGAGATAGAGGGTTAGAGAAAGAGAGGAACAGCTTAATGAGATGGATTGATAAAGTGGCTGTATCCATGGGCTCAATAATATCAGACATGGTGAAGATGGCACTGGATAGGGCAGGGTTCAGATTTTTTAGTCACAAGGTCCCTATGAGTTGTGGTCGATGTGACATGGATCCAGGTGAATAATTTACCCCAGAGCTGGACAATGACTAAAGATGACGGAAGAAGAATCACTGCCTTTAGGTTGGGTGCTGGAGAAGAGTGTTGAACATATACCATGAACTTTGAAGAGAACAAGCAGGTCTGTCCTAGGGAAAGGGAAATCAAATCGTTTCTCAGAGAAAGGATTTTTAAACTCTGTCTCACATACATTGGGTATATTATCAAGAGGGGCCAGTCTTTTGAAAAGGATATCATCCTTAGAAGGGTAGAAGGTCAGAATTAGAGAAGAAGATACTGCATGAGATGGATGACTATGGCAACAGAACCAGGTGCATCAGAAATGGCAACGTTGATACAGGATAGGACAAGGCTCAGAATTATTGTTTATAGGGTCACTACGGGTTGTAGTTGGCTCAACCTCAAAAGTACATAACAACAAGATTTCCAAGGAGGCAACTATTTATGTTTCACCCTAGAAGTGGCAGGAAGAATCAAACTATTGACTGCTCAGTTTTCAGCCTAACACATACCACACTATGTCACTGTGATGTTGCTGTTGTATGTGCTGTTGAGTCAGAAGCAACTCATAGCTTGAATAATTTACTCAGCGTACTGATTAAGTAGATATGGGGAAAGGATACCATTCTTATGCACACCCTTATTTATGTTAAACCATGTAGTGTTCCCTTGCTTAGTTCACACAATAGCCTCTTGGTCTAGATGTAGGATGCAATTATAATTACATGTTCTGGGACTTACATTTATTCTATTTTCATTTAAAATTGAATTTTAAAGCATGAGCAAGAGATAAGCTTTAAAAAATAAATTTGAGATAACCATTTTAAAGATAAATGTTTCTCCCTCTTATTATAATTGAGTCTCAAATTCATTGCAATCAAGTCAGAATTGACTCATAGCTGACTCTCCATTGGGTTTCTAAGACTAAGCATTGTACAGAAAATTACCCTGCCCATCTTTCTCCCCTGGACCTACTGGTGTATTTGAACTACCAGAAAGACTCAGCCTTAAAGTTAACAATGCAACTTCCTATGAACTATGTCATCAGCATGTGTGTGGGAGGTATAAGGAAACTGTTTGGTCACCAGGGTTTCTTGACCATATTAACGAACACTTTGTTTGCTGCTTGTATAGTTATTTCTCCCAGAAGACTGGGAGTTCTCAGAGGGGAGGGAATGTGACTTATTCATGTTTTCATTACTCCAACAATTCTGGCATATTGTAGAGTCTTGAATCAATAAATGAATGAGACCATTGTGAGGAATTGAGCTTGATCTGGATGAGTTGAAAAGAAAGAAATCCAATACTATATAATTTATTTATCTTACATATCTGGAGTCTGAGTAGGAATAATAATGTTGGCACAATTATTTGGAAATTGATACATTTCTACATGTATCTATAAGTTCTTGAAGGTCAATGTACCTGAAAAACACGTGAAACAAATCTGACTAAGTGCCATTTTTGAAAGGATGACTATTTCTCTTTTCGGTGGTGTAGTCTGCAGGAGGCTGTGTGTTTCTGGTAGTTTGAATCCACTCAAAGAGAAAGATGAGATGTCTCTTTCTGTACAATTTATGGCCTCAGAAACTCAATGGAGAGTTGCCATGAGTTTGCACCAACTCAGTAGCAGTGAGAAGGAAGAAGAATAATGAGATTTAGGGTGATAATATTATCAAGCCCAAACCCAAACTCATCAGCACTATGCTCTTCAATGGCTAGTTTTTGCAGAAGTAGATCACCAGGACTTTTTTCTCACATGCCTCTGAGTGGACTTTAATGTCTACTTTTTATCTGAGTAGCTGGATATCTTTAGCCGTTTGAACCACTTCAGAGACACCAAGAAAAGCATACCTATATGTCTAGAAGCTCTTGGTGGTGCAGTCTGTAAATAGTTGTGCTGCCAACCCAAAGGGCATCTCTCTCTGGTGGTTCAAATTCACCAGTGGCTCTGTAGGAGAAAGGTGAGTAATCCCTCCCCCCCTTTCAATGCATAGCCTTGGAAAACTGCTGGAGGGTCAGCTATAAGCTACATTTGACCTGACTGCAATGAGTTGCATGAGTGCCTGTGTTTGTCAGGAGTTAGTTGAAGGATCAATGTGGATTAATTTGCACTAGATGTTTATTACACAATATTAAGTGGTTTACAAATATATTGAATAGCCTGAATAAATAGACTCCCAATACCTGCATTTCAGAAACAAGTCGAAGGGAGTTTTCGTTCTCTTAAGTATGGAATCCATGAGCCCCTAAACGATACTACCTGTGGTACAGGGACTAGGAATCTACTGCTTTCACATCATATCTATTCCAATTGCCATGTTATCTTTGTTAGGTGCCAAAAGTTGACGACAATGCATAATGTCCCTATGAACAGGCTGGAACGTTGCCCTACTCTGCACCACCCTTATAATCTCCACTACATTCACACCAATTGTGGCAGTCACTGTGTCAAGCTATCTCATGGAGGGTCTTCCTCTCTTTTGCAATTATGCTGAGATGCAAAAATACTACAAAGGTTCAAAAGAGGGAGCAGTAATAGTGAAGCCCATGAAGAAAGTGACTTTTGAGCTGCACTGGAAAGCATTGATTGTTGTGGTTGTTAGGTGTCACCAAGTTGAGCACAACTCATGGTGACCCTATGAACAATGGATCTGAACCCTGTCTGATCCTGTGCCATCCTCCTCGTCTCTGACATTCTTGGACCCATTGCCACAGTCACTGTTAATCTATCTCACTGAGGGTCTTCCTCTCTTGCAAGAGTTTGAAATAGAAATAATAAAGAAATGAAGATGAGATGCACTTTGTTTGGAGAGAGCAATGTTCATCTATTTGGCTGAGCAGAGAAAGCGATGACAACTTCTCCTGGTTCTTGACACCAGTATTCTAGGCATCAGAGTAGGAAGAAAGATCTGGTGGCCAATCTATCTGCTTCTCACGAAAGTAAAATTATGTTTCTAAACTATGAGTGGTTGTATATCTTATTTTGTGACTTTTCTAGACACTGTGCCCATATTTTGCCCATTTACTGGTGTTCTTTGAGGAGAAATTTCAGCTGAGATTCATTACCTCCTAACAACAGTCCAAAAGAACAAATGGGTATGTTTTGGAAAAAGCACAGCCAGAATGCTCCCTGAAGGGAAAGATGGCAAAGCTTCATCTTTTATTCTTTGCTAGGTAAGGCTATTCCTTGGAAAGGGACATTGTGTTTGGAAAGATGGAGGATCAGTGAAGAAAAGGAAGATTCTGAATGAGATAGATTGACATGGTGACTTCTTCAATGGGCACTAGTGAGTCAGAGATGATGAGGATGGTTCAGAGTAGAGCAGAGTTCAGATTGGCTATTCATAGAGTCACTATGAGTCACACTTGACTCGATGATACCTAACAACAATAAGAAGAAGAACCAACAGTATTGTCAAAGAGATTCTGACTCATGGCAACTATATGTTGATCCAAAAAGTTCTCAGCAGGACCGTGTTCCACAGGGTTCTCAATGACTGGTGTTTTGGAAGGAGAACACCAGGCCTTTCTTCTGAGATAATTTTGGGCAGACTTGAACCTCTTAAATTTTCAGTTAACAGCTCAGCACAATAATCATTTACACTAAAGAGAGACTGTGTTTTGTTGTCCTTGACCTTGAGCTTCAAGAGGAGAATAGACCCAAACATCTTTTGTACTGAGGCCTCAATAACACAACGTGATTTTTACCAAAAATAAAATAAAATACAATACATCACTCATTTATTCACCAGACACTTATTAAGTGTCCATTATGCCGGTAAATTCTTATTTGGGTCTAAATGTTCTTAGTTTAATATGGAGGGCAGTGTGTGAATTACAGTTTTCCATTTATTTAGAGAGCCAAAGTGATTACCGTACCTTCAGACATAAATGCCCTAGACACTTCAGGCTTAATTTGTCTCTGTCCTTGAATTTCCAGACATCCTCAGATTAAGCAAGAACATCTTTCACCTTCTCCATAATACACAAGCAGCTCAGGCTTCAGGAAACTGACATTGCTTCTACTAAGTCAGAGCAAGGTGTTTTGTGTCAACTGCTCCACAAATCGACTGGGGGCAGTAAGTCAAGTATTGAAGCAAATCTCCCATTTCATCTTCTTTTCCACCATCTGCTCTAACTGAGCAGTTGTTATTTTGGGTTTTTGACAGTGCCAGGATTCAGTAAATGTTGCCAAAGACCCCCAAATCAAGATGTAAGATGAGGTATATTAATAAATAAGATGGGTAGCTTATTCCTCTGCAGGAAGGTGTTATAGTAGACTCATTCTAGAGACCCCAGTCTCCACCCTGATACCAAGCAATGAGGATGTGCTTAGGAAAATATGGAATCAAGCCTCAAGTTCTGTTTACTTCTTTCAAGTCTAAGTTCAGGACTGAATAGTGAGTGACATCTGCTCAAAGTCCATAGAGTTGGAACTCAAACTTTTGTTTTATGAACTCAGATGGTCTATGTTTCTGGAAATATGTCCAACTGAAACCAAAATGAGCAACATATTCTCTGCAATGCACAATTTGCTTTCAAAAGTCTCATTCTTATTCTGTCCCGGTTTTTATACACATACATATATGTATACACACGTACATATGTACATACATATATATTCTATCACTCTATCATCTTTCCATTTCTTTTACAGAAGTGTAAGCATCAATAAACAAAATGGAAGATTATTTCAAGTTGCTTCCTTTTGGATATAATTTGCCATTGTCTCGAAAGTGGCACCCTCTGTATTGCTTGGAAAGATGGAGGATGAGCAATAGAAAGACCCTCAACCAGATAGATTGACACTGTAACTGCTACAGTGGGCTTGAGCATGTCAAAAATTGTGAGGATGGCACAGGATAGGATAGGGTTCACATCTACTGTTCATAGAGTCATAGTCAACTTGATGGCACCTAACAACAACATGTTGCTGTATCGAGGGACTTAATGGTAAGAATCTGTGCTACAATCTCAAAGGCATGTGGTTCAAATCCACCAGCTGCTTTGCAGAAGAAAGATTCGACAATCTTCTCCTGTGTGATTAATTTCCTTATGAAAACCCCCTCTAGAGTCAGCTATGGGCCAGTTCTGACTCAACGACACACAGTAACAGCCTACTTCTGTGTAAGGTTGACCCTTAGGTTGTCTTACTTATGAGACAAGTTTGAACTCTCTTCTGTTTGAATTTCTGAATGCTTTCCTCATTCCCACTATACTTTTGCAATCTTTTCTGATGGGTTTGACCCTGAATTTTGGGATGACACAATTTTATTACATAGATAAATGAGTATATAGACATTTTGTCTTTGCAAGCACAAATTTATCAGTAAGTTTTCAGTGCCATATTCATTCAGTTCAGTTCAAATCAACTCAATCTTTACTTTTCTTAATACACCTGGAAAATGATCTCTGAACAATGTGACTACATTTTTCTTTGATTCCACTTGAGTTAAGGCTAGATGGAAAGGTCCGGCTATTGGAACTCCTACAGACACACTTTGGGCTACATGGAAGATAAGGCAGCCTTTAAACTGAAAACACTTAATTCTAAATCAAAGCATAAGTCTTCCTCACAGTTTTTTAGGTCTATTGCTTTCACAGTCTTGGTGGTGAGGAGGTGAAAGGAGCAGCCACTCTTTTGGAAAGGTGAGTTTCTCTGAAAGAAATGGCCCGAGACTAGTCTTCTTAGTGATATAGGAACAAGCAGACACAAACAGCAGTGTATCAGGCACTGTTCCCCTGCCCAGTTACATTAAACCAAATAAAAATCAACCCACTGCTTTTGAGTCAATTCTGACACATAACAATACTGTAAGAGTAAGTAGATCAACCCCATAGAGTTTCAAAAAATTAATTTCTATGGAAGGCGAATGTCCCATCTTTTTCTTTCATAGAAGCTGGTGGGCTACTGATCTTTGGTTCAGGATTAAGTTGCTTCAGTAATGTGAAGTGAGCATAGGCCCAGATGGGTAGAAAGAACCTCAGAAGAAAGTTGAGTGATAGTAATAAATGAGTAGAGCAGGGTGGGGGTTGGTGGGGGTGAAGAGTACTTCCTTTAGGACATGAGGCAGGAGGAAATGTTCCCAGTCAAATTGCACTTTGGAAGCTCCTGAACAAGGTACTATTTATATATACTGAAGCCCTGAGTCATTGTTCTGTATACATAAATATTAATTCTGACCATGTATTTTAAAGGAATATCTGAAAATTCATATAAAGAACTCCTAGGTGGCACAGGTAGTTAAGTCCTTGACTGTTAACCAAAAGGCTGGGGGTTTGAATCCCCACAGAAATGCCTCAGAAGAAAGGTCTATTTCTGAAAAGGGACAATCTGTGAAAACTCTGTAGAAACCATTCTATTCCTTAAACATATATCCATTTGTTTTTTAATTGTTATTTTAATGAAAGTTTATAGAATGATGGGTTTTCATTCATTCATTCACTCATGCTTTCCTTCTTATTCCTCCCTTCCTCTTATCCAAGTAACTTTGTAATGCTCTTCTTATTCCAGATTGTTAATTGTCGCACATATGCTGTCATACATTCCTTTCTGAGAGTCCTTTCCTTCATCTGTTCGAGTGTAGTGTTCATTATCTATCTACTTTTATTCCTGTTCTCCTTTACCTTATCCCATGTCATGTCAATCCCATTTTATAACAGTGGTCTTACACAGTATTTGTCCTTATGTGTCTGAGGTATTTCACTTAGCATAATGTCTTCCAGACTCACCCATGTTGTGTCATGTTTTACAAGTTCTTTGTTTTTCAATGTTGTGTAATATTCAATTGTGTTAATATACCATCATTTTTCTAACCATTTGTTTGTTGATGGGCAGTTAGTTTATTTCCATTTCTTATCTATTGTGACTTAATGCAGCAATAAACATGGATATGCATACATCTATCTGTTTGCTTAATGGCTTTTGTTTCTTTAGATTATATTTCCAGTAGTGGGATAGCTTGGATCAAATGGTATCTACATTTCCAACATTTTTAGAAAGATCCAGACTACCTTTCATAGTGGTTGTACTCTTTTACATTTCCATTGGCAATAAATGAGAATTTAAATCTTGCCACATCCTTGCCAGAATTTGTTGTTTTCTACCCTGTTGAACTTTGCTATTATTGCTAGAGTGAAATGGTATCTCATTGTTGTTTTGATTTGCATCTGTCTGATAGCTAGAGATTTTGAACATTTCTTCATGTGTTTGTTGGCCATTTGAATTTCTTCTTTGGTGAAATGTCTGTTCATATTTTGTGCCCATGTTGTGATCAGGCTGTTTGCATTTTTCTTGTTAAAGTGCTGGAGTACTGAAAAAATTTTAGCTATGACTCCATTATTAGATATATCATTGCTAAATATTTTTTCCCAGTCTGTTTGTTACCTTCTTACTCTGTTTTAGAAGTTTTTGACCCACATAGGATTTGAGTATTAGAAGACTGATCCCATTCACCTATTTTATCCTGTCCTGGTTGTAGGTTTTTTGTTATATGTGGAAGTCTGTCCATGCTGTAGATTAGAGCTTCTAGTGTTCTTAGTTTTTCTTTGATGAATTTTATAATCTTTCGTTTCAATCCTGATTTATCTTCAGTTGGTTTATGTGTATGGTATGAGCTGTGGGTCTTGCTTCAGTTTTCTGCAGATAGTTTTACAATTTTTTCTGGCACCATTTGTTAAAGGTGCTGTCTCCTTGTCAAAAGTCAGGTGACCAAAGATAGATGGTATCTGGTTTTATTTGAGGGTAATGCAACTCAAGGTACTATGTGGTTGCTGTTGTTATGTGCTATCAAGTCCCTTGTTATTCACAGTGACCCTATGAACAATAGTCCTTAACCCTGGACTATCCTGAGCCAACCTTATTGTCTCTGACACACCTATCCCCATTACCCCAGTCACTGAATCGTTCCATCTCATCAATGGTCTTCCTCTCTATAAAAACACAAAATCCACACCAAAAAACAACCTATCTCTTCAGAGGTGGCTTTGTAACAGACACAGTTTTTTATTTGTTTAACAAACAAATCTTAACCTCTATGTCATACCTAACAATCCATGCAAAGGATGTGAAAATTTGCAATAATCCAAATCCCAGTCATTCTCATTATAGTAGACCAAACTCACTAAAGTCCCAAATACATTTTATAGACTACTAATATCTATGTTTCCCAATTCTAAAGGCAAACAAACGCAAATAAAACAAGAACAGCAGTAACAGAACCTACCTAATTTCAGTTAAAAACCACTCTCTGAAATGTAAATTTTTTGTATTCTAGTTCCATTGCTTCCTTTTTTACATTATAATTGAAATAGATTCTGCATTAAAAATACCTGGCCTAGATAGCACTTGAAGGATGAAAGAGCATCTTAGAGTAAACATTCACTTTGAAATTCTTCTGAGCCCAATTTTCTCCAGTCCTTCCTCCTTCTGTCTTCCGCTGCATGCTGCAAAGATACCTTGAGGTCCAACAGCCTGCCCTTGGTCCAGGTGGAGGAGGCATGTCTGTCTGTGTAAAAGGGCCCTCATAGTATATAGTAGGATGAGTATTGAGCTGTGGAGCTAGTTCAGTAGTTTAACCCACCAGCTGCTTCTCAGGAGAAATATGAGGCAGTCTTCTTCTCCCAATTAAGAGTTAGAGCTTTGGAAACCTGGTGGAAGGTCACCGAGTTGTAATTGGCCCCATGGCACTGAGTTTGGGTTTTGGATTATCCTTGTGTAGCACTTGTCTCTCTGCTATTGTGCTAGGCTAGAGTTATGTCTTACTATCTAGTGCTACTATAGTAGAAATAAGGAGCTCTGCTGGTTTAATGGTAAAGAGTTGAGCAGCAAACCTGAAGGCAGGCTATTTGAATCCACCAACCAATCACTCTATGGGAGTTGTTGTTGTTATTGTTGTTGTTGTGTGCCACAGAATTGTCTGTGACTCATTGTGACCCTATGTACAACAGCTCTGAAGCTTGCTCTGTCCTGAGATAGTCTCATTGACTCTGACACACCTACTCCTATTGCCATAGTTAATGTATCAATCTATCTCGCCTCGAGTCTTCCTTTCTTGTGTTGTCCCTCCATCTTTCCAAGCAAGATGTCCCTCTCCAAGAATCGGTCCCTCCTGGCCACATGCCCAAAGTATGTGAAATGAAGCTTCAAAATACTAGCCTCCAAGGAGAAACTTAGTTTCATCTTCTCCAAGACAGACCTATTTGTTTTCTTCATGGTCTATGATATGTTTAAGACTCTTCTCCAGCACCACAACTCAAAGACATCAATTCTTCTTTCATCCTTAGTCATTGTCCAGCTCTCCAATGCATAACAAGTAATTGTGAAGACCATGGCCTAGATCAGACTCACCTTAGTGTCTAGACTGACATCATTGCTTCTTAGTACTCTGAAGAAATCTCTGACAGCAGATTTATCTGATGCAATTTGTCTTTTGATTTCCTGAGTGCTGCTGCCAAAAGTGTTGATTGTGGATCTGAGCAAGCTGTAACTGTTAACAATCTCAATCTCTTCTTCATCCATCATGGTGCTGTCATTTGGCCCAGTGGTGAGAATCTTTCTTTTCTTGATGTTGAGCTTCAATCCAGATTGAAGACTACAGTCTGACCTTCTGCAGCAAGGGCTTTGTTGATGATGCTCTTGATATCCTCCCACAGTTCATCTGGTCTTCATTCATTCAAGGCCTCAAACCTATTCCTGAGATGGTTTTAAAATTAAGGTGGGACAGACTCAAGGTCAAATTTTGATTCCTGTGCATTTGATTTGACCTTCTTTAGCTTTAATTTGAACTTGCATATAAGTGGTTGATGATCTGTTCCACAATCAGCACCTGGCCCAGTTTTCACTGCTGATATTGAACTTCTCCAAGGATTCGTTCCATAGATGAAATCGATCTGTTTCCTATCCATACAATTAGGTGAAATACATGTGTACAGTCTGTGTTTATATTGCTTATAAAAGGTATTTGCTATTAATAAATCATTCATTGTGCAGAAGTCTATCATTCTATCCCTAGCCTCATTTCCATCACCAAGTCCATATTTCTGACTACTGATCCTTCTTCCTGGTTCCCAAATTTCACATTATTAATGCATCTTGGTTACATGTTCAATCATTTTCTGACTGCAAAAGTAGAAATCATCTATTTTTTCCTCTTTGGTTCTGGTTGTTGATGCATAAATTTGAATGATAGTGGTATTAACAGATCTTCCTTATATGCGTGTGGATATTATCCTGTCAGTCACAATATTATATTTCAAAATGAAACTCGAAACATCCTTTTCAACTATGAAAGTGATCCTGTTTTTTCTCACCTTTTCATTTCCAGAGTAGTAAGTCATGTGATTGTCTGATTAAAAATGCCCCATGCCAATACATCTCTTTTCATGTATAATATGTCAATATTTATGTTTTCCATTTCTTTCTTTCTTAATGATGTCCCGTTTTCCTACATTCATGCTTCTCACATTCCACATTCCAATAATTAGTTTCTGCTTACAATTGTTCCCTCTCCTTTGTGTTTCCAAATTTGAAGGCTCAGCCTAAGTTGCCATATCTGTTAATCTACTCTATGTGTGCTCTTTTGTACACAGAGTTTTTGAAGACCTGTTATATTTAAGAAAAGGATAAAAAACATCTAGGAGAAGGATGGTCCATCTCCTCCTGTGTGTTTTACAGCCTCTGAAAATCCACGGGACAGTCAGCTGTGAGTAGGATCTGATTTAGTGTTTCATAACCATAACAATAACAACCAATGTAGTAGAAATGCTACAAGTAGATGGCTTTTACAAACAGAAATATTTTTTCATGGTTTAGGAGACTCTAAGTCCAAAGTTCTGGTGGTCTAGTGGTAAGAAACTGTGTTGTTAACCCAAAGGTATTTTGGTTCAAATTCACCTGTTAGTCTAACAGAGAAAGATGGGCAAACTCTTTCTATTTGATGTACAGCCTCTGAAGATCTCCTGGACGGTCAGCTACGAGTCAGTTCCAACTAAACAAAGCACAAGAACAACAAATCCAAACTCACAGTGCTGACTCTAGAGAAAGGCTCTCTTTGCTAGCTCAAAGTTTCTTTTTTGTGTTTCTTTTCCTGGGAGATCATTTTATACCATGGAATCTCTCATCATCTCTGGTCTTTTGCTTTCTTCTTTAATATCTCAAATGAAATTGATTTAAAACACACCCTTTCTAATCTTCTATCACTAACACAACAAAGAAAAAATATTTCCTAAAAGGATTAAGACCACTCTAGGAGCTAAGATCTCTAGCATTTACTTTGGTGGGATCTCTGGTGGTTATGCCGCTAACCCGGAGTTACTCTTCTCTGGTGACTGGAACTCACCAGTGGCTTTGTGGGTGAAAGATAGGCAATCTCCTCCCATGAGATTTACAGCCTCTGAAGACCTGCTGGAGTGTCAGTTATGAGTTAGTCCCAACTTGATGACAATAAGTTTGAATTTTTGAGAGTTTATTTTCAGAGGATGCAGTTTAATCTATACCAGTTTAGAAGCATCAAGTGGATGCCAGGGACTCTCACCTTAACATGATTCCAGCTCAGTAAATGCAATTCCCAACCAGTTGAAATCTAGGAGACATCACCTGACATTAACATGACTTTGCTTTGCCTTTCCATGACCTCACGAATTACTGAGAAAGTTTGTCACAAACAAATAAGGCGGCTGAGGCTCTCCCACTGCATGTTCCTTGCTGTTCTCACTTTGATGCATTTGTAAGTGATGCCTCAAACCTTCTCATTTACTGCTCTTGGCTCTTGTTTCTAAAGTGCATTAATTCTTTCCATACACAACTGGGGTTGGTTGCTTTCATCTGAGGAGGTCTGAATGGTTTCTCTGTAAATTAAAGAAAGATGCTACACTCCCATGAGGAGTCTGGGCCTCAAGGCAGTTAATTACTAGCAGAGGGTATCAGAGAACTTTATTGTCCTCATGTTTCAAAGATGCTCACTGAGTGAAAGACAATTTTCTTGAGCAGAAAGATAAAATGCTTTGAGATCCCAGGAGCCAACTCTGCCCCTGGCAGCACTATGAAAGGAGGGAGCTTTTAACCATGGAAAAGGGTTCACCATCCCACCACACACCCAGACACAAAGGTGGGCAAGCCTGACTAAAGCCCCCACTTTCTAGTTCCAGGCAATGAGAAGCATCTGCTGGCAGCTTGAATGAAAATTTCCCTTTGGAAAGAAAGCTGTGGTTCCTGAAGGCCTTCTTATTAATTATGTTCACTGACTTCAGATCATGTTGGCTGAGGAACAGTCATTTCATTATATCACCCGCAGTACCCCAGAGACACAACTTCCTCACCCTCTGAAGCTAGTTCCTCACACAGTATCAGAGTGGAACCATGTGTGTCAGAATAGAACTGTGACCTTTTGGAAGGAGACAGGCTTTTTTTTTAAGTGCCCCTGGGTAAATTCCAGTCACTAACTTTTCAGTTAAGAGCTGTGTGCTTAACCTTTTGTACCACCCTGGAAGTGTAGACCTAAGAAAACAACTTGTTGCCATCGAGTCAATGTTGACCTGTGGTGGTCCCATGGGCGCAGAGTAGAGTTCTTCTTTACGGCTTTCTTGGCTATAATATTGATGTTGTTGTGTATCGAGTTGAATATTGCAGACCCATAGTTGTCAGTCTAGGAGGTTTTATAGGCAATTATTGCAGAGAAGGATATTTTCCATCCTTCTCTTGCGGAGAAACTGGAGGATTTGAACTGTGTGCCTTCAGGATTGCAACACAGCTTCTTGCCGTCAGGCTACCAGTGCTCTACCGTGGTGCTGTTGTGTACAAACCACCAGTCTTTGGTCTGTTGTGATTATCTGTGGTTGTTAGGTGCCGTTGAGTTGACTCTGACTCATAGTGACCCTGTGGACAACAGATGTGAACCTTGCCCAGTCCTGTACCATCCTCACTGTCTCTGACATGCTCAAGTTCATTGTGACAGTCACTGAGTCAATCCATCTCTTTGAGGGTCTTCCTCTCTGACACTGACTGTCCACCTTTCCAGGCCTAATGACCTTTTCCAAGAACTGGCACTTCCTGACAAAATGTCCAGATTACGTGAGGTCAAGTTTCACCATCCTTACCTCCAAGAAGTACTCTGGTTACACTTTGTCAAAGACAAATTTGTTTGTTCTTTAGGAAGACCATGGGATATTCAGTACTGTTCTCCAATAACCATAACTCAAAAGCATCGATTCTTCTTTTGTTATCCTTATTCATTCTTCAGTTACTGTTGTTAGGTACTATTGAGTCAAGTATGACTCATAACAATTCTATGAACAATAGATTTGAATCCTGTCTTATCTTGTGCCGTCCTCATCATGTCTGATACACTTGAATACATTGCTGCAGTTACTCTGTTAATCCGTCTTGTTGAGGGTCTTCCTCTTTTTTTGCAGACCTTCCATCTTTCCAAGCATGATGTTCCTCTCCAAGGAATAGACTTCCCAAGCAACATTCCCAAAGTATGTGAGATGAAATGTCATCTTTGTCTCCAAGAAGCATTCTGGATGCACTTTCTCCAAGACATATCTGTTTGTTCTTTTGGAAGTCCATGGGGCATTCAGTACTATGTTCTAACAGCACAGTCCAAAGACATCAATTCTTCTTCTGTCATCCTTATTCATTGTCCAGCTCTCAGATACATAGACCATGGCCTGAATCACACTCAACTTAGTCTTCAAACTGACATCATTGCTCCTCAGTAATTCGAAATGATCCTTGACAGCAAACTTGTCCAAAGCAAAATATCTCCTGATCTCTGACTGCTGGTACCAAGGGTATTGTTGTGGATCCAGGTAAGATAAAAACATTGACAATTTCAATTTTCCCCCCCATCTTTCACAATGTAGCTTATTTGTTTAGTGGCAAGGAGTGTAATCTTCTTGATGTTGAGATGCAATCCATATTGAAGGCTGTATTCTTTGATTTTCTGTAGCAAGCATTTCAAATCCTCTTTACTTTCATGAAGCAAGATTGTGTCATTCACATTATGGAGGTTGTTTATGAGTCTTCCTCCAATCCTGATGACATATTCTCCTTCATAGAATCCAGCTTCTCAAATGATTTGCTCAGGGTAGAAATTGAATAGGTATGCAGAAAGAATCAAACCCCTTAGACACCATTCCTGATTTTAAATCATATAGTTAGTTCCTTTGCTCTGTTTGGACAACAGCTTCTTGATCTAGGTACAGGTTTCAAATGAGCATAATTAAGTGTTCTGGGATTCCCATTCTTCTAAATGTTAGCCACCGTTTGTTATGATCTACACAGTCAAATACGTTTTCCTCATAAATTAAACACAAGTAGTATAGTGTAAACTGTCTCTGCCACTCAGGGACATCCTGGGAGTTTTATAGTTGCCACGTGCCATTGAGTCAATGACGATTCTATAGACAAACTGTAACTGCTCCATAAGATTTCTTAGACCAGGGACACTTATGAGCTGAGGAGAGCTGCCATTCTACGATTTCTGTGACTCCCTTCAGGTCTGTCCATCCAGACTCCCAGCAAAAGCCTGCACCCCTCAGTCCAAATAGGGAGCACAAACACACAGGATCCTCACAAGATATCACCCTCACCTGAGACTTTATCCTGCTTTTCCACTTGTGTGCCTCTGCTGGAAGCCTCCAAGATCCAGCAACCATAGAAACACATTCTGAGAGCAAACGATTAGAGAGACATGGGCCTTCCTCGAGAACCATAAGAGGGAATAATAGTGAAAAGAGTTGAGGAACCTGACAATGCCACTCTTTAGAAAAAAGAGGACAGTAAACTTCAGGAGAGAGGGCTGCAATCAGGTGAAAGACTCACAAACTCAGCATATTGAAGAGGTAGGAAGGAAGTTGCCTGTTATCCTCCCTGGAGAAAAACTGCTTCATTTGGGGAATGCGGCTTTACCACTCCACAGTCCAAGGAGGACAAGAGGCGTCAGGAAAGAGGGCTACAATCAGGTAAGAAATTTATTCCCAGAACCAGAACATTGAGGTGTGGGAGAGGGAAGGCCCACAACTCCCCAGGATAGAAGTGGTTTCAGTTGGAAAACTTGGCCCACGTAGGCAGTCCACAGGGCAAAGGGAACACTAGGCTCTAGGAGAGGAGGCTGCAATAAGGTGAGATTCCCACAAGGCTGCACTACAGATCATAGAGGACCTAAAGGGCTTTAGGAAAGGTAAACTTTCAGCTCCAAAGGTCTGAAAAGGACTACTGGTTGCTCATCCCCACAGATGGAACACTTTAAGCCTGCTGCTTAATTAATAGTTTCATAAAATTAAATAACTATAACCAAACGATGCAGATATAACAGAAACAACCCAACACATACTACCAAGAAAACCTTCACATAATGCCAAGAAAGCACCAGGTAGCATCAAGATTTCTGAGACCAATCTTCTGAAGAAGACTTCATGCTTGGAAAGTAGAGGGTCAGCAAAGGACAGGAAGACACTTAAGAGATGGATTAATACAGTGACTGCAGCAATGAGCTAAAGACAGCAGAGATGATAAAGGCTCAGGGCCAGGCAAGGTTTCTTTCCGTTGTACACGGAATTGCTATTAGGTGAAGGTGATGTGATGGCACCCGATAACTATCAACTATAACCATGGTGGGATAAGATCGCCAGGTCTTTCCTCTTAAGGAAAGGCAAGTAAGTTTAAATTGGCAGCAGCCTTTTGGTTATCAATTGAATGCTTAATCATCGCACCACCAGGACCTCCTTAGGAGTTTGTTGTTGTTAGGTGATGTTGAGTCAGTTCCAACTTAAGGTAATCCTATGTACAACAAAATAAAACCCTGCCCAATCTTGGCCATCCTCACAATCCTTGTTATGCCAAAGTGCAACACTTAAATATTTTTTGCAATTCAGCTCAATGACCTCTAGGTGGTGGTAAAGGTCCTAACCAATTATCCTGATTAAAATGCTTGCCCTCAAATGGTTTTAAAGAGTTAATTGACAAAGCTTCAGATAAGGTGGATGCTTTTGCTTGTGTGTTAGTATACCCAGAGCAACCTGCTTGCCTTTTTCTTCCCTTAATTCTCAGAAAAGGTGACTCCTACACGTCAAGGAGCTTTGAAAGTCAAGCATTAGATTGAAAGCAAGGATTGGGAAACACTGATTATCGTTTAGATCTCACGTGAACCTTTAGGGAAACACATTTCAAACCAAAGTCAAACATCTTAGAGTTATAATTTGCTTACACTGAACCAAACAGAATTTCCTGTTTTTATTGAAAAGGCATTCTCTCACTCACTCCTATCAGGCATGCATCAGTTTGATGAGTAAAGGAAACAAACATATGGGTTAGATTGCTTCCAGAACAAGATTTTGTTTTTTAGTGGAAAAGAACAAAATGCTTGAGAAACATCTATTAAGCTTAAACGATGTTTGAGGTGGGGAGAGTTGTTAATAAATATTTATGTCTCGTTTTGTTCTTTAGGAAAGGAATAGTCACAACAATAAAAGTTTAAGAACAAAGCGAGACATAAATATGTCTTTCTAGAGGTCAGTTTCTCCCAGAGCACCAATTCCCAGATGAAAGTTCTGTGGTTGTTAGTAAACAGTCATTGAATTCACTGTGATAGCGACCTCTTGCATAGCAGAGTAAAACACCTCTAGCTCCTGGGCCATTGTCACTACATTGTTGCTTTTTGTGGTTTTGTGTACTGTGCAGTTGGAATCGACCCATAGCTGACCCTCCAGCATGTTTTCAGGGTCTGGTAATCAAATAGGAGGAGATTGCTCATCCTCCTGCAGAGCAGCCGGTGGATTTGAACCACAGGCTTTTGGGATTGCAGCACAGCTTCTTAACCACTAGGCCACCCAAACTGCCTGAACATGTTGGTGTGGTCACTGTGCCAATCCCTCTCGTTGAATGTCTTTCTCTTTTTCACCAGTCTTCTATTTTACCAAGCATGATATCCTTCTTCAGGGACTGGTTCCTCCTGTCAACGTATCAATAATTTGTGAAATGTAGTCCAACCATTCTTGCTTCTAAGAGTATCCTAGTTGTACCTCTTGCAAGACAGATTTTTTTGTTCTTTGGTGGTCCACTATATAGTTAACTATTTTTCATCAGTACCATAATCCAGAGACATCAGCTAGTGCGTCCATATGAAATAATTTAAAATAATACTGCCTAAGTATGGCACATCTTAGTACCCTACGTGACATATTCTCTTTTTAAGACTTTAAATAAGTCTTTTGCCAGAGTTGCAGAGAGCAATATATTGATTTGCTAAGTGCTGTTTAACTGGATGCTGATTATCGATCTAAGAAAAACGAAATCCTTGACAACTTCAATCATTTCTCTATTTATCAGAATGTTCTGTTGGTCTAGTGGTGAGGATTCTTGTTTTGTTTGAGCTGAGGTATGGCCTCTATTGAAGGCTATACTCTTTGAGGCTTAATCATTAAGTGCTTTTCAGTATTGCTGGTCGAGTCTTCTGGATTCTGCTGTGAGATTGACCATGAAGCTCATCTGGGAAACTGATCCTGATGAAAGAAAAAGAACAGCTACCAAGCTAACAGTGCCTTAGAGGACACAGAGACCCTATGCTTAGACTTGCACGCTCCAGGGACTAATCATCACTTTGAGGTCTAAACTGGTTTCTGACCAAGAAAATTACTTAGCTGAGAATCACATTCTGGGAGCTGCCAAAGGGCCAGATCCATTGGCTGGCTGTGAATGAAGTCACCATTCTTCATTCTTCAGGATATGATCAGTGATCTCACAGCACAGAAGAGGAATATTTTCACAGCACAACTGTCCTGAAGAAAAGTCCTCTAAATCTTGACAGCAGTGGCTGGGGTGGTGACAGAGGCCAAATGGCTGGATTTGACAGAGGCCTGTCCGGATTTCCTGAGAGATCCTGTTACTATTAAGTGTGGACATGACTTCTGCAGATCCGGCATCCAGAAGTCACAAGAGGATAAACATAACAAGTTCTCTTGCTCATTGTGCCAGCAACTAAGTCAAGATGAAATGTTAAAGAATGAAGCCAAGCTATACTACTGCAGCATGGAAATGAGGAAGAAAAAAAGACATCTCAATGCAAGGAAACACAAGCAGGTCGTGAACTTTTCTGTGTGGACGACCAAGAGGTGCTGTGTAACCTCTGCACCAAGGAAAGGAAACTGCCCTCTCATCACAGAAGAAATCTTGGGTTACATGATTCCTCTGAGGAATCAACTGGAATGCTATGCAAAGTTCCTGTGCCACTCAAGAGAAAAAAGTAAAATGACTGAATGAGAGCATTACAAAGGTGAGGCGTAAATTAAGCTGTGAATACAAACACAAGAACCACTTTTTAGAATGGCAGCACCACGCCTATGTCGCCTGGTCAACTGATGAACAAAAATGTATTAACACAAAATACATAAAGAAGCACTTTCAAAATATATTTCTTTTTTCATTTTTTTAATTATTATTAATTTTAATGAAAATTTACAGAGACTTTGGATTTCATTTCACTCATTGTTGAACCTTTCTCCCTGCCAACCCCTCCCCACCCCCAGTTCACTCTTCTCTTTGAAAAGTAAAATAAAAATGTTTTCATTCTTTTACATTCCCTTCCCCCAGGTCCACTCCACTATGCAGCCTTCATTCTGGACTCCTGTCATGACAATAATACCTAATACGTATCCCTTTTAAACAGTTTTCTCCCTCATCTGTTTCAATGCAGTATAAATTATTTATGCCATCTTTCCCAGTCTCCCCTCAACCCTCATGTCAGTACCATTTTACAACAGTGGCTCAAAATACATTTCTGTACACCGATGTCTAAATCAGGAAGTGGCAGAGAGGAGCGTGATGATGGGCAATATGAAATTGCTGATGGGCATCAAGAGCATTTATAATGTGTGTGAGAACCACACCCCTCCCTTTTCCATCCAGTTAAAGGAGGTAGGAGCCAAGCTTCCCCCATTGTACAAACCTTTAAAGAAAATTAAAAGGGCTTTTGAAAGAGATGTGACTCTGGATTCCGAAGCAGCACATCCCAACCTTCTTGTGTCTAAAGACAGAAAGTCTTCACTTGTGATGGAAAAGTAAATACTTCTTCCTACTCTGAAGAGATTTAGCACTTTCCCAGTGGTCCGGGATTTGAAGGCTTCGATTCAGGCAGACATTTCTGGGAAGTGAGAGTGAAAGAGAAGCCTGAGTGGATGGTGGGGGTTTGTGCAAGAATCTCTTTTCAGGAAGAATAGCCCAAACTTAACAGGGCAGAGTGGATACTGGGCGATTCAGCTTTGCAACGATATGTATGTTGCACAGACTCTGTTTCAGTCTCACTGAAGATAACAATAAAACTTCAAAGTATAGGCATTTATCTTGACTATGGATTGGGTGACGACATTTCCTTTTTCACTTTGAGTACAAGCTCACATATCCATTCATTTTTTGATGGGTTTTCTGGCATGTTCAAGCCTTATTTTTATGTTGGAAAGGATCCCACCCAAATCTCTAACAATCTGTGTTTTCACAGATTATGAACAATAAACTCTCAGAAAGGTTATTAAGTAGCTTACTTTAAAAATTTATTTTACATTATATTGGTTTGTTTTCAAAGTTAGTATATATCATGTAATATTCTCCAGTCTCTTCTAAATTATGAAGCATTTGTCAAAATTGTTGCTCTTGAGAGTTGTGTAGTTCTATCATGTGATTGAATGATTTCTCAATCCATTTAGTTGTGGTTGGACCTTTTAGGCTGTTTCCATATTATTGCAAGGGTGAATAATGCTGCTATGAGCACGGGTGTACAAATCTTCTTTTGTGTCTCATTTCTGATTTCCTTGGGGTATATTCCCAGTAGCGGAATAGCTGGGTCATACAGAGTTTCTATGTTCAATAGCTTATTTTTTTGCCACAGTAATTCATGCCCAGCATTTATATTTGGCTCATTTTAATGAGGTAAGTTTCTACTATAATGTAATAGCATTAGTTGGATATAGATTTCATAGATATGAGTTAACAGAAATTGTCATGAAAATGAGAATAAAATGTATGTAGCAATAATTTAATTCTCCAATAAATGGATTTTTGATATATTTTTTAAAAATGTCTTCTACGTATCACAGATTGTTAATAACTCTCTGGTGGCCTAGTGGTAAGAAACTGCACTGTAATCCCAAAGGCATGTGGTTTGAACTCACCAGCCGCTCTTTGGGAGAAGAATGGGCCATCTTCTTCCATACAATTAACTGCCTCTGAAAACCCATGGGAGGATCAGGTTTGGGTCAGTTCCAACTTTAGGTACACAACAATCATCACCTCCAATCTTAATGCCTCATTCCTTTTCATATAGTCCAGCTTCTTGGATTATTTGCTCAGTATACAGATAAAGTGATTATGTTGAAATAATACAACCTTGAAGCACAATTTCACTGATTTTAAACTAAGCAGTATCTTTTTTTAAAAAAATTTTAAATGCATGCTATGATTCGTCTCAGCTAGTAATAAATTGGAACCAGGAAGGTAGAAGGTGATAGGCGAGAGGGAGGGAAAGAGTAGTAGGAGCCAAATAAGTATATAGACTCAAGTTCACTGCCGTTAAGTCGGTTCCAAATCATGTGATCCTTCCTCTGGTTTCTGAGGCCATAAATCTTAACAGGATGAGATTGTCTGTCTTTCTCCCAGTCCTCTTCTTTCCAAGTGACTGATTCTTGGTCCGTGTGCAGATTCTATGCTAACACAGTTAAATGTTTTAGAATTCACATTCTTCACAACTTGTTATAATTTATATATTTGGATGAATAGTTAAGAAATACAAATAAATAGCCTTCTAGTATTTTCACCTTTCAGGCAAAAACCATCTGCAATGACATTCATTGTTCCACATTTTCTGAGTCAGAATTGAATTTCTTAAAGTTCCTTGTCATTGTACTACTGTAATTTGAATTCTTTTCAGTAAAATTTTACGTGCATGTGGTATTAGTTGTGTTTTTCAATAATTTCCACATCTTGTTGGATCACCTTTCTTTGGAATGGACACAATGTCTACCTCTTTTTTTATTAGTAGCTGTCTTCCAAATTTCTTGACAACTGAGCGCTTCCAGAATTGCATTCACGTATTGAAGCTCTTCATTCAGTGTTTTATAAGTTTCAAAAGCCTTGTTTTTCTCAGATGTCTTCAGTACAGTGTAGGCTTCTTTCTCCATTACTTTTGGATCTTGGTCACACTGCCTCTTAAAGTATATCAAACAATTTTTTTGGCTCAGTGACTTTGTGCATGCCATCTTTCTGTTGTGCCATCATGCAATATTTTGTCTCTATAATTCTTCAATATTACAGCCCTGGTTTGGATTTCCTTCCTTATTTCTTTCAATTTGAGAAATATGGAACTTCTTCTTCCCTGTTGGTTTCCTAACTCCAGGCCTTTGTTCGCACATTTTGTAGTGATTAAAAAAAAAGTTGGTAAAATCCTCACTTTCTTCACCTTTTACTTCAGCTGTTGGTTCGTATATTTGACTAATAGCCATGTTAATAGATCTTCTATGTTTAAGGTCTATCTCAAGTCACCCTTTAGAATCTTCAAGTCATCTCATTGACTTCATCAAATCTTCTCTTTGCTCTATCTAGTCTGTATATTGGAAGGAGGAGTGGCATCCACTTCCATAATAGCTTGCCTCCGGAAACCTGGTGAACCTGGAGAGAGGATGAAAGGCACCCAAGCGTCGAGGACTCTCCTTCTTAGGGTCGCTATGAGTTGCCTGAGACTCAGCAGCACTTAACAACAACAACAACAACAGTCTGTATATAAAAGCATATTTCAGAGTCTCTTTTGACATTCATTTTGTCTATTCTTTCTTTCCTTTTTCTTTACCCCTTCTTTTTTGCTTTTTTGTTGTTGTTGTGTATAGTCGAATTGGATCTGACTGGCACAGGAAGAGATTGTCCCTCCTTCTCTAGCAAAGCAGCTGGTGGATTTGAACTGAGTGCTTTTGGGATTGCAGCACAGCTTCTTTTCTTTGCTGTGTTTTTAATGAGCTTTTGCTTTGTGTCTTCAATGTCATCCCACAATTCATCTGGTCTTCTGTTATTAATATTCATTTTATCAACTCTGTTCTTAAAATAATCTCCAAATCCAGGTGGCATAGTCTCAAGGTTTTACTGTGAGTCCTATGGCCTATTATCCACAGCTGTGGTCTATTTGATACCTGTGTATTCTTTTGATACCTGTGTATTCTGTCAGGAGAGATGCACACGTATGCTGTCATTTAAGTTGTTGAAAAAGGTCTTTGGATAGAATAAGCTGTTGATCTTGCAAAATTTTATTATGTGATCTCCAGCTTCATTCCTCTCACCATGGCCATGTTTTTCAAATACCATTTCTTGTTTGCAGCTTTTGCATCTCAGTCACTAGTAATTATCAACGCATCTTGATTGCATATTTGGTCAATTTCAAGACGGAAAAGCTGGTAAAAATCCTCAATTACTTCATCTTTGCCTTTAGTGGTTGGTGCTTATGTAGAGTTTCTAGACATCTTTTGATATATGTAACTTGTGGGAGAAGGATGGGCAGTCTCCTCCTAGGAGATTAACTGCCTCTGAAAACTCACTGATGGGTAAGCTATGGATAGGCTCTGACTCGATGGTATACAGCAACAACAACATATGTGGTGTATGCATGGTTCAAAATCGGGAAAGGTGTAAACCTGTAAGCACACTGTCTCCATACCTTTTCAATCTATATTCAGAACAGATCTTCCTGGGTTCTTTGAGGAGGAATGTGGCATCAGAATTGGAAGAAGACACATCAACAGCCTGTGCTATGCAGATGACACAACCTTGCTTGCTGAAACTGAGTAGGACCTGAGACATTTGCTGCAGAAAGTCAAGGAATGCAGCCTTCAATATGGATTGAAACTCAACATCAAAAAAACAAAGATTCTCATCCCTGGGTCAATTGATAGCATCATGATAGATGGTAAAGAGATTGAGATTGTTAACAGCTTCAGTTTGCCTGGCTCCACAATCAACACTCTTGGTACCAGCAGCCAAGAAATAAAAAGATGAATTACATTGGGAAAATCCACTGTCTGGGATCTCTTTAGAGTACTGAAGAGCAATGATGTCAGTCTAGAGACTATGGTGTACCTGATCTGGGCAATGGTTTTTACTATGCATCAGAAAGCTGGACAATACTAAGGATGATAGAAGAAGAATTGATGCCTTTGAGTTGTGGTGCTGGAGAAGAATATTGAATTTTCACCATGGACTGTTAAGAGAACAAACAGGTTAATCCCGGAGAGGGTAAACCAGGCTGCTCCTTGGAGGCAAGGATTTTGAAACTTCATCTGATATACTTTGGACATGCTGCAAGGAGGAACCTGTCCTTGGAGAGGGATATCATGCTTGGAAGGGTGGAAGGACAGCACAAGAGAGGAAGACCTTGGATAAGATGGATTGATTCAATGACGGGGTACTGGGGTAGGTGTGTCAGAGACAATGAGGTTGACTTATGATACAGCAGGGCTTGGGGCTGTTGTACATAGAGTTACTATGAGTTGCCAGCAACTTGATGGCACATAACAACAACAGATATTAAAAGCATTTTCAAACACGGTGCCTATATTTTAATAATTTTTGTTGCTGTGAGCTGTCTAGTTGCAATGAACTCACAGCTGACCCTGCAGTGGATTTTTAGAGAGAGTAAATCTCATGGGAAGAGTTTGTCCACCCTTCTCCCACAATATTTTAATAACAGCTGTATTAATAGATTTTCAATGCACAAGCCATTGTGCTGAAATTTTGCTGACCAAGCAGTAGCTGTCTTCATCATAAATTCTTAAACTCTCAAATTGCATCTTTTCCCAACTGTGCATCTCATAATTTAAGTTCTCTAACTACATTACCTTTCTACTGTAATATCTGTCTCCTCACCCCTCTTGGATGCAGATCTCCCAGATGTAGTTCCTGTGAGTTTGTTGTATGGTAGAGACTTGTTACAAACTACATTGCCAATATTCAATATTTCAAACACCAGTAGTATCACAAAGCAAATAGGTTTAAGAGCAAGACATTCTGGGAAGAAAGGCCTGGTAATTTACTGCTGAAATTTAGCCAATGAAAACGACATATATGTCAGCAGAATATTGTCCATACAGTGCTAAAAGGAGAGCCCCATAGGCTGGGCAGCACTCAAAATATCCAGGGATGGCAACAATAAACTTGAGTATATTAACCTGAAGATGATGTAGCACCAGGCAGCATTTAGTTCTGTTGAAAATGGCCCCTTTGGCAGTAGGAAGCACATAGACTATTATGGAGATTGATTTTAGAATTTAGATGCACTGTTGTCAATTGTGCTGAACTTCTTCTTTCATCACCATAGGTTCTTGCTCATATTTTGCAATGAGACTACGTAACCAAATAATGTATTTCCACCATTTCAGCAAGACTGAATTTTAGCACATTTCTACTCAAGTGCAAATGAATTTTGGTTAATTCTATTCCCTCATAGTTGCCTGAAGGGATATATCTTCAGGATGAAGGGCTCATTCTCAAATATGTGCTTGGCTGGGTCCTTGGGAAGAGATGAATTAATGTTTACTTCCCTTAGAGAAAGACAGGTATAAGTACTTCAATTCAGTCCGCTATATAATTTTAATGTTGATATTTACTATATGGAAGATTCATTTGTCCATAGAAAACTAAGTGATCACCAAGGAAGACATTCAGATGGCCAACAAGCACATGAAGAAATGTTCAAAATCCCTAGCTCTGAGAGAGATGCAAATCAAGACAACTATGAGATATCATCTCACCCCAGTAAGACTAGCAAAATTTAACAGAACAGCAAGCAACAAATGCTGGCAAGGTTGTGGAGAGACTGGAACCCTTATTCACTCTTGGTGGAAGTGTAAAATGGTGCAACCACTGTGGAAAGCGATGTGGCGCTTTCTCAAAATGTTACAAATAGAGATACCATTTGACCCAGCAATTCCACTACTGGGAATATACCCTAAAGAGACCATAAATGGCACCCAAGTAGATATATGCATACCCATGTTTATTGCAGCTTTGTTTACAATAGCAAGGAGGTGGAAACAACCTAAATGCCCATCAACAAACGAATGGATAGAGAAGCTGTGGTATAT
>NW_006399851.1:13014916-13016832 GCF_000299155.1 Elephantulus edwardii | reverse complement strand
GGGGGGGGGGGAAGTAAGTGAAACCTTATAACGTTTAAAAAGAGACAATCTAATGTGGTTTTAAAAAGGCAAGAACATGTTAACCAGAGATCTTTTTCTTTCTTTCATACTCCTCTACAATTTTGAAGGTCAGCAAAAAAGTACATCAAGAATATGGAATCGGCTCACTGTGGGTCCAAAGTGGCAATACAGAGGCTATTCACCTTTAGGGGTCACCTATCTTACGGTCTGTATTTTTCTCTCTGCTTCTGCACTTTCTGCTGGTAGTTACTTCTTTCAGGTCCCTCAACTAGGAGCTCTGCTGGCCTAGTCCGTAGGGAATTGCACTGCTAATCCAAACACTGAACCTCTATGGTGGTTCAAATCCACCAGCCACTCTACAGGAGATAGTGATTTACAGTCTGGGAAGGAAGCTCACTGGAAGTTCCAACTCCATGACAATGAGTGTTTTGAGTCACTCGCCAAGAAGAGCCCTGGTGTCTTAGGGCCTACATATTGTTAGTAACCCAAGGATCAGTGGTGCGCATCCACTAGACTCTCTACAGGAGAAGGATTTTCAGCCTCCTTTCATAAAAATTTTTCTCAGAAATGCTATGGAGAGTTGCCACGAGTTGAAGCCAACTCAGTGGCAGTGGGCTGGGTTGGGTTTAACCATCCATCAAAGGACTGTCTAAAGACAGTAGTTAAGTGCTCCATGGTTCCAATCCTTCAGCCACTCCCAGGGAGAAAGAGGTCATCTATTTCCAGAAAGATCATGGACTTGGAAATGCTATGAGTCAATTATAACATGTCCTGTACAGTTATTAGGAGGCAAGGTCAATGGCAAGGAGTTTTATTACTCCATCAAAGAGTCCTGTTGGTGAAATAGTTAAGAGCTCAGCAATGCTAACTGAAATCAGCTCCATGGGAGAAAAGCCTGACAACCAGTTTCTGCAAAGATTACACCATAGAAAGGCCCATGGGAGCAGTTCTACTCTACTACACGGAGTCACCATAAGTTGGAGTGAAAAATCTAGTGGATAGCACAAAGCAACAATTAAAGGTCACAACTCAGTTCATCAGATTTTAAATTCCTCTAAATCCATATAATGCCTTATCTAGTAGACTATCTTTACCCCCCTAAAAAAGAAAACCCTTTAGTTATTCGATTTTAGGTCTGGTGTACTAGGAAAACCTGATTTTTCCATTTGACTTTAAAATTCTTCTGTCCTCCCTTGGTTGTCCCAGAGGATAGTTGAGATCTAATATTATTGACAGAGTCTATGTTCATGATCTCATTTTCATCCTGACAAGAAACGATGAGGCATACAATTCAATTCCCTTATTATAGAGGAGAAAGACTTTTTAATTTAAAGATGAAATGCTTTGAGAAGTTACTCATAGGTCATGAATGTCAGCACTAGAATTCCTCCCCCTCCCCCAACCCTGGAGCTCTGTTGGTTTCGTAGTAAGGAATTGTGCTGCCAACTCAAAGGTATGTGGTACGGATGCATCAGCTGCTACATAGGAGAAAGATGGACAATCTCCTCACATGCAATTTAACTGCCTCTAAAAACCCACTAGAGGGCCAACTGTGAATTATTCCTACTCAACTAGACTCAACAAAACAGACTTTGATTCAGGGTTTTTTAGACTCTCTAATAGGGTTCTCTTCTGAAAGGATTCTAATTTAGACTCTCTAATAGGATTCCCAACAGAATGTGGAAACTACAGAACAATCTCACTGATTTAACATGCAAGCAAGATTTTACTGAAGATTATCCAAAAACAACCAGAACAGCACATCAACAGAGAACTACCAGAAGTCCAGGCTGGGTTTAAAAGGGGCCGTGGTACTAGGGATATTGTAGCTGATGTTAGATGGATCTTAGCTGAAAGCAGGGAATACCAGAGGAATGTCTATCTGTGTTTCATTG
>NW_006399851.1:12996381-13014031 GCF_000299155.1 Elephantulus edwardii | reverse complement strand
CAGTGACTGGGATAATCAGCATGGGAGTGTCAGAGACAGTGCGATTGGCACAGGACAGAGCAGAGTTTAGGGCTGTTGTACATAGTGTCGTTATGAGTTGCAAGCGACTTGATGGCACATAACAACAACAACAACAACAATAGGATCCTCTAAGTGATGCCAATGGTTACAGTGCCTGAGTGCTACTTGAAAGATTCGTTGTTCAAGTCCACTCAAAGGCACCTTGGAACAAAGGTCTGGTGATGCACTTTCAAAAAATTAGCCACTGAAAACTGTAAGGAGTGCAGATCTACTCTGACATTCAAAGAGCTGGAACAAAAGTCACACTTAAACTCCTTGCTGTTGAGTCAGAGTCAACTAATAACTGATCCCCCTGGGGGTTTTCTAAGGTTGTAAGGTATTTGGGAGGAGATGGCCCAACTTTCTCCTGAGGAGTCACTGGAGGATTGGAAGCATGAGAGAAGTGTGGTGTTTGGGTCAGGAACACATTACCCTACAGACTGTGCCACCAGATCTTCTGTTATGGGGTTAAGCATGGAGTTGAATCAACAACTGGTTTAGTTACTGGCTAAGATCCCACAGTGTGTTTGTGGTTTACCAAACCTCTGGTATGACATTGCCATAGAAACTCGACATCTAGGAGTTTGGGAACCTCAGCGACATCTAGGAGTTTGGGAACCTCAGCCCTTTGACAGCAAGCTGGGAATAGGGGTACACTCTACAGCCAACTAACTGAGGATACTAGTAAAAATGAGTTTGTATCCATTTCTCCACCCTCCCTCCCTGATTCTAACTCACTAGAAGGCCTTTGTCTTAGAAGTAACATCACAGGGTTGATTCCTTGTCCTACTGGTGTTTCTCTTTGAGAATCCAAGAATGCTTAAGCCACCCACCTTCCATGCAGGGGGTTAGGAAATAGAAAGGAAAGGAGGCTTTCTGTGGTAGAAGGAGTTAGGGAAGAGTAAAGTCTCTTGCTATGCTGCACACAAACCTTCAGGCTGGGCTCCTTGGAGAGACCCACTTTCAAGGGGGGCATAATAAAAACCACCGAGAAACATGCTAAATAAAGCGTCCCTTCCAGCTGTTACTTTAGGCTCTCAATAGAATACCTTGCTTAAGAAAGAGAAATAATAACTCCCCACAGGTTTAGAAAATCAGTTGTTAGTGACTTGATTCGTGCCTATGGTAAACTCATATGCATTATAGTAGAATGTGCTCCACAAGATTGCCAGTATTTGACTTTTTAGAAGTGTAGCATCAGACTTTCTTACAAGGAGTCTCGAAGTAGACTTAACTTTCCACCATGTTTGGTTGGCAATGGAACTCATTAACCATTTGCATCATCCAGGGATTAAAACAGACTAAAAAGAAAGGTCTGGCAATCTGTTTCTGAAAACTTTTTTTGATCACAAAATGCGATTCACAACTCATCGTGAGGATAGCCCAGGATGGGAAAGCAGTTTCTTTTCTTTGGGTATAGGGTCACTATGAGTCTCAACCAACTCAGCAATAGTGTGAAAAACTCCCCAAACTATGGATGTTTTATAAAACTTTATGCATACTAGGTCTTACAATGAATGGAGACATGAGGGTGTTGGAGTAATCAGGTCCATGGCCCTGAACCTATGCAGGAATATTGCAAATAGTTAACCATTTTTTTGGATCCACTCTGGGGACCAGATTCATATTTCCTTTGCTAAAGTCCTGTTACATTCCTTTTGAATTCAGTTATCAGGGAGAAAGGAGGCCTGGAGGTACAGGGTGTCATGTAGCAAGCATTTGGTAACTAAATGAAAAGTTAGCTGTTCTAATCCATCAGTTCCTGTGCAGTAGAATGATGGAGCAATCTACTTCTATAAAGATTACAGCCTTGGCATCCCCAGGTGGCAATTCTATTCTGACCTGTGTTGTGTTGTTGTTGGTAACTGCCCTTGTGTTGACTATGTCTCACAGAGACCCTATCAACACCAGACTGGAGCTTTGTCCTATCTTGCGCCATCCCTCATGCTCTCTGGCGCGGTCAAGCCCATTGTTGCAATATAGAGAACAGTAACAGTTGAAATCAACTAGATGATAGTGGGTATGGCCTGGTATTGGGAAGAGTTGTGGCTAGAGGACAGGTGGAACAAGAAGGGGAAAGGAAAGAGAAGAACATGTTTTGAAAGAATCTGTTGTGCCCTTTTAGGATTAGCATCATGAGTTGTTTATGTTAGGATTGTACAAAGTAACCTAAATTAGATCCATATGGTAACAAAACGAAATATTTCAACTTTTCTTTTTCCTTATGCTTGGGCTGGTGGCCAAGGGAGAGGTGGGACAATGGAAGTGAGCAAATGAAAATGTATTATTAACAAAAACCAGATGCTGTTGTAATAAAGAGTACACTTTGTATAACGCTGATTGCCTGAAACTCAAGGCCTGAGTATTTATATTTAACAGGATGGGGGAAAAATTTGGCAGTTTTGTTTGTGTTCTGGAATTTACAGCTGGCCCTTTCCACACTCCCAACAAATTCAGGAGTGAGCTGCTGGGCTGATAGTGTCTGTAGAGAAAAAGCAAACTGCCTGTCAACACCAAAGCCAGTCTTCCTCACAAAAGTAAGAGAAAATAGTCAATCTATTCAATGAGCCACATATTCTATTTCAAGATAGAATTCACCTCACTCATGGTTTGGGGTTTTGAGGTTTTATTTTGTGGTTTGGGCTTTTTTTAAAAAAAAAAATCTGCTAGAAGACAGAGTAAAATCATGTTAAATGATATAAAAATGGAGTTGTATTGTTGATAAAATTGTGTCAAAAGTCAAGTGGGCATAGAAAGTAATTGTGAATACCATGGCCTGGGTCAGGAGTACATTAGTCTCCCAACTAACACCATTGCTCTTCAGTACTCTGGAAAGGTCATTCACAGCAGATTTTCCAATTGCAATTAATCTTTTGATTTCCTGGCTGCTGGTACCAAGAGTTTTGATTGTGGAGCCAAACAAACTGAGGCTCTTAACAATCTCAGTTTCTTCATCTGTCATGATGCTGCCAATTAGTCAAGTGGTGAGAACCTTTGTTTTCTTGATGCTGAGCTTCAATCCATATTGAAGGCTGAAGTCCTTGACCTTCTGCAGCAAACACCTCAGGTCCTCCTCAGTTTCAAGATTGTGTCACCTGTATAGCAAAAGTTGTTGAGGAGTCTTCCTGCAATCTTGAGGCCACATTCCTTCTCATATAGCTCAGCTTCCCAGATGAATTCAACATATAGATGGAAAAGGTATAGGGATAGGATGCATCCCTGGCATACTCCTTTCCTGATTTTGAACCATGTTTTTACCAGCACTTAAACTTAGCTTTCCTGTAGATCATACTATCCTCCTGACCAATGAGATTCTGACAGTGTTTCAACTTTAAATTATATAAGATAATCAGAAAGAAGTTCCCAGTTGCAAGCTGGTACTCATTCATTTACCTTTGCATGTGTGGTTTGTTGTTACTTGATTCTTAAAATTCCAGTCCCTCTTAAGAAACCCATCGAATAGACTATTTTTATTATTATTTCAATTTATTTTGACACTGCTAAATAATACTAAAAGAATATTAATAGCAAAATCCAGACTGTGGAAAACTCCATAGGAAAGATGACTCCATTTCAGTCATAAAGTAAATTGATATAGAGACAACCAACCAGAAGTCCAATTAGTTCCCGTGATGATCTCATGTGGGTCAGAGATTATGCTCCATATGGCTTTCAGAAGTTGGTGTTTCAGTAGATTCCTAGGGTTTCTTCTGAGGTATTTTGGGTTTAACTAGAACTTTCAACTCTTTGGTAGATAGGCAAGAATGTTGTCTACTTACCTACACAGGAACGTCAATGATAGATTGGAAGAGAGAAAAGTGTATATGTGTGTGTGCACGCACACGTAAGGACTTAAAAATAAAGAGACAAGCAATTTCAATCAATCAAGCCACTTCAATATATGAATTTAGTTTTGATGCAAATAAAACAAAACATATTAAAAAACATTCACAAAGGAAGCACATTTACAACAAAATGGTCAAATTTGAATGCCTACCTAACATTTACTTAAACTGAGGAGGACCTGAAATGCTTGCTGCAGAGGGTCAAGTACTGGGGCCTTCGGTATGGATTGAAGCTCAATGTCAAGAAGACAAAGATTCTCACCACTGGATCAATTGGCAGCATCAGGAGGGATGGTGAAGAGATTGAGATTGTTAACAACTTTAGTCTGCTTGGATTCATGGTCAACACTCTTGGAACCAGTAGCCAGGAAATTAAAAAATGTATTGTGATGAGAAAGTCTGCTGTTAGGGACCTCTCCAGGGTACTGAAGAGCAATGGTGTCACTCTGGAGACTAAGGTGCATCTGATACAGGCTATGGCCTTTGCAATCACTTGTTATACATCAAAGTGTTGGACAACAGCTAAGGAGGATAGAAGGAGAAATGATGCCTTTGAGCTGTGGTGCTATAGAAGAGTATTGAATGTACCCTGGACTGCCAAGAAAACAAATAGATTCACCCTAGAGAGGGTTAAACCAGGCTACTCCTTGGAGGCAAGGATTCTGAGGCTTCGTCTGACATACTTTGGACATGTTGTAAGGAGGGAGAGGTCCTTGGAGAGGGATATCATGCTTGGGAGGGTGGAGGGACAGCACAGAAGGGGAAGACCCTCTATGAGGTGGATTGATTCAGTGACTGGGGTAATTGGGATGAGTGTGTCAGAGGCAGTGAGATTGGCACAGGATAGAGCAGGGTTTAGGGCTGTTGTACATAGGGTCGCTATGAGTTGCAAGTGACTCAACAGCACCTAACAACAACAACAACAACAACCACCATCTAACATTTGAGCATGTTGCTAATTTGTCACGTGTGACAACAGAGTAGTTAGAAGAGGCCTTATCTTTTAGAGATACATATGATATACCTATAGATAAAATTATGTAATGTCTTTGAATTTATTTCTGAATAACCATTTCAAGGGGATAACTAGGGGGTTGTTGTTGTTTACCATAAAAGTCAGAAACAACCCATAGCTGACCCTCCAGCAGGTATGTCCAAAGGCAGTAAATTGTTCAGGGGTTGATTGCCCATCTTTCTCTCATGGAGCAGCTGGATTCAAACCTCTGCATACCTTTGCGTTTGTAGTGCAATTCCTTACCACTAATCCACCAGAGCTCTCCAGTGGTAAAGAGCTGCGCTACCAATCCTAAGCTAGACAGTTCAAATCCACCAACTGCTCCTTGGGAGAAAGGGGGACAATCTCCTCCCACATGATTTACTGCCTTGAAAACCCACTGAAGGGTTAGCTATGAGTCGGCTTCTACTCAATGGCACATAATGACAAATAAGGAGTAGGTGGGAGTATACATGCAATGACATATAGAAGTATACAGGCAATGGGACGTGTCCTAAAGAGATTATTGTTGAAACAGGGATTCAGTTTATTAACTTTCTTCTTTTATGTACATTTAAAATATTTCACATAAAATATTAAGGAAAAACCAGGTCACTCTGCAATCTCTTGGACACCAGTGTTTCCTTTAGTGTTAAGCAAGTTATCTTAGAGGACAGAGCTCTTTCTCTACTAAAAACATTTTCATGTTATTTCAACAAACTCATTGTCTTGGACTATATTCAAACCAAATCAGAACTTTTCTATTTATTCAGAAAACATGGTAGGAAGAACTGAACACAAACTAACAGCAAATTAAAGAGAACAAATTCTTGTTATTAGGGCATTCTTTAACCAAGGTGGAATTAATGGGAAATGTAAATGGTTAACATACTTAGCTGCTGATGCAAAGGTTACAAGTTAGAGTCCACACTAGAAGATGCCTTGGAAGAAATAATCAACAATATACTTAAAAAACCCCCAATCATTTAAAACTTTACTGAGCACAGTTCTACTCTGATACACATAAGCCAAAACCATCTATGTAGAAGGGCATTCTATAGCCAAAGGTAAACTTTCCGTGACCAAAATATTTTCTGCTTGGAATTTTTGTTTATATCATATATTTTCAGTAATGAATGGCATGCAGAAATTAAGGAGGAAAATTCATAGGAATTTTGATACAATTATAAATTATATTCAAAATGGTTGACTCTGGAGAACATTATGCTGAGTGAAATATCCCAGTCACAAAAGGACAAATATTGCATGATGCCACTGTTGTAGAATGGGACTGTCCTTGGGGTTGGGGAGAGACTGAGTAAGATGGGTTCAATAATGTATACTGCACTGAAACAGAGGAGGGAGAGAACCGTTTAAAAGAGAGATGTAACTGGGTATTTCTGTCATCACAGGAGACTAGAGCGAGGGCTGCATGGTGGAGGGGACCTGGGGGAGGGTTTGTAAAACAATGAAAGAATCTTTTCTTTTACTTTTCCATAATTTTTGGACTCATGTACTTATAACTTGTTAGTCAAATTTGTGTCTTCTAGGTCGCAGCACCCCCATGATACATCTTGAAGGATATGTACATGTACAGCCAAGCACAATCAATAAGAGTGCATCTGAATTCCAAAATCAATCTCCATAATAGTCTATGTGTTTCCTACTGCCAAAGGGGCCCTTTAGAGTAGTGAGAGAAGATCTTCACCCTGAAACCCACAGCGTCCCTTTTCAGCAGGAAGTAGCTAAGAGAATACGCCATCCCCTTTTCCTTATGACTCAGGGTGAAGTCTCTCTCAGGGAGGAGTGATAGGGAATGGCAAAGGATACACTGACAAAGAAGATTAATCAGAACTGGCTTTGACAAGCACTGTGGCATTTGGACAAGAACAAACTGGGAGGAGGGTAGAGAGAGTAGTGCAACAATGAATGAGTGGAAGCCCAAAATCTCTGTAAATGTTTATGAAAATTAATAAAATATAATTATAGAAAACAAACAAACAAACAAAAAATTATAAATGTCCCAAGTGGCCTCTGGTGGTATAATTGGCAGTTAGGCCTCTTTCTTCAAAAACACATAGTTAGACAAGTCCCTTTTCACATAGTGGTATGTACAACTGGGACAACAGCTTCCAAAGAAACTCGAGAGATTGAAACTATTGAGGGCAATATATGTTCCATTGAGCATAAATCAGTTAAGGTATTAAGTGGGTTGATTGCAAAGGCTGTTCACAGGGAATAATCAGCCGTTTATTGCCCTTCAGGCCACAGTAGCTATTTTGATATTGAATAGACTCTGCTTAAATAATTTTTTTGTGGTTATTATTATTGTATACCAACAAGTTAGAACCAACTCATAGCTGACTCTCTGGCAGGTTTTCACAAACAGTTAATTGCACAGAAGGAGATTTCCCATGCTTCTCCCTTGGAGCAACTAGTGGATTCAAACTGTGCCTTTGGGATTATAGCACAGCCTTGGTAATTGAGGCTTGTGACTTGTATATATACTATATCACAAAGATCCAGGTAATTCTGCTTCTCAGTTGAAAAGAAAAAGTCATTCTTTTGCCATTATTTTTCTAGCCATTTTCCTAAGTACCACATCCTTAAGTGATTCACTCTTCAAATGATAACATCCTTAAGTCATTCATTCACCCATCCAGCTGGTTCTGACTCTCTGCAACCGGCTATAGGTTTCTGAAGCCGTGTATCCTGAAGATTCAGTCCATCTTTCTCCCTGGGAGCTGCTGGTGGATTTGAACCTCTGAAGACATGCAGCCTTTGGGCAGTAGTATGCTACACCACCAGAGCTCCCGGAGTACTTCACTAAAACAAAAACTTCTCCCAAGCCTTTAAAAGCAACATCCCTGGGTGTTGTAGTTTGCACTTGACTGGCTGACACCACAGAATTTGGTGGGGTTTTTTTCCATAAAGATTATTGCCAAGATGACCAAAGGTAACAGTTTTACTCTGTAACTCATTGGGTCATTGTGAATCGGCATCCGATGGCAACATGTTAAGAGTCTTAGAAATATATCTGAAGCACTGGGAGATGGTTCCTCTGATTTGTTTACTTCAGGTTGAGTGACTCCAGTCACAGTCTGCTTACAAAAAGAACAAAGGGGCTTTATCTGTCTGTGAGGCAAGCAGAATAATAAGGCAATAAAAAGCGAAGAGAAACGCCTGACTCAGAGACCAAGTTGAACAGAGGAGTTTTCTAGGACAAGCTGTTGAAAACACCACGTACAGATAAACAGGAGGCTTTGAGTGCGTTCCTACACATGGGCAACCCTACAGGCTCATAAGAGGCACCTCCCTGAGACGCCAGCTAGTTGCTACAGAGGTCTCAAGAGATATTGTTTCTGTCATAATATGCAGGCTTGACTTGCCAACTCCACAGAATGAACAGAAAGAAGGAAAAGAGAAAATAGAGCAGGAGTGTTGACTAGCAAAAAGCTTTGGGGAAGGCTGTGGGTCAATCCTTGGATTACTTAGTATGCTTTATCAAACCACTTCCCTGTTTCTTTCTACCTACATTTGTCTTCTCTAAAACAAGCCTAAGTAAATTTTCAAATCAAAGAGAGCATTGCTCCTTGGAGTGGATATTTGTGGAGTAGTGTAAAACAAACAAACAAAACCCCCACCAAAAAACAAACAACAAGTGAACAGTTAAAGAACCAAATACTATTCCTCCCCCCACCCCACATCTAGAGAAAGGACATTATCTTTAAATAGTTCCTTTAATAGAAAATAAAAAAATTGTGATTTAATGTATACAACAAAATATTCAATATTTTGACCATCTTAAAGTGCACAAGTCTTTAAGATCAATTGCAATCATCGTTGTACAACTATCACCACTCCCCATTTCCAGATGTTCTTTACTGCCCTCTACAGAAATCGAGTCTCCCCTCAGCTAAATGCCCTTATCCTTTTTCCTCAGACTCTGGTGACTGCTAATAATCTATTTTCTGTCTCTGTGAAGTTGCCCATTGGATATCTCGAATGTCTAATACCCAGCACTTATGGCAGTTATTGTGTATCATGGAATCAGAACTGACCCGTGTTGTTATTGTTGCTGTTAGGTGCCATCAAGTCAAGTACAACTTACAGCGTCCCTATGAACAGCGGATCTGAACCCTGTCCTCTTCTGTGCCATCCTCACACTTTCTGACACACTAGAGCCCATTACAGCAGTCACCATATCAATCCACCTGGCTGAGGGTCTTTCCTTTTACTGACCCTCCACCTTTGCAAGCATCAGGTTCCTCTCCAAGGAATAGGCCCTCCAAGCTATATTCCCAAAGCCCAAAGTATGTGAGACAAAGCCTCCTTGTCCTTGCTTCCAAACAGCATTCTGGCTGCACCCTCTCCAAAACATTTATTTGTTCTTTTGGCCGTCCATGGGAAGTTTATTGCTCGTCTCCAAAACTACAGCTCAATGGCATCAATAATTCTTCTGTCATCTCTATTCATTGTCCAGCTCTCAGATGCAAAACAATTGATCAGAAAGACCATAGCCTGAATCAGATGCATCTTAGTCCTCAAACTGATATAATTACTTCTGAATAATTTGGAGAGGTTCCTAATTGCAAATTTTCCCAGTGCAATGCATCTCCTTATTTCCTGACTGCTGGTATCACTAATGGATCCAAGTAAGATAAAGTTGTTGACAGTTTCAATGCCTTCTCCATTCACAATGATGTTGCCTGTCAGTCCAGTAGTAAAAATCTTTGTTTTCTTGACATTCAAATGCAATCTATGTTGAAGGCTGCATTCCTTGATCTTCTGCAACAAGTGCTTCAAGTCTTTCTTACTTTCAGCAAGCCAGATTGTATCATCTGCATAACACAGGTTATTGATGAGTTTCCCTCTGGTCCTGATGCCACATTTCTCTTCTTTGAGAATCCAATCTCTCAAAAAACTTTGCTCAGCATACATATTGAATAGGCATGGAAAGTAAATTGTATGGTCCATCTTTCTGCAGTGCAGCAGCTCGCAGATTCTAACTGTGTACCATTGCCTTGGTGGTGTAATTTCTTACCACCAAGTCAGTGAAATAAAAAGATGTGTTGAATTGATAAAATTGACTATTAAGGCCTTCTCCAAAATGCTAAAGAGCAGGTAAGCCAGTGTCAGTTTAAAAACAAAGGTGTGCTTGATCCAAACAATGGTTGTCTTCAATTGCTCCCTGTGCACCTGAGAGTTGAAAAATGAATAAAGAAGACTGAAGAAGAATCAATGCTTATCTGTCTCGGAGGAACTGCCATTAGAGCATTCCTTAAAGACAAAGATAGTGAAACTTCCTTTCACATACTTGTGTATATTGTCAAAAGGGGCCAGTCCTTGGAAAAGGACATCTTTCTGAGAAAGGTGGAAGGTGGCAGAAAGAGAAGGCTCTCAACAAAATGAATTAATAAAGTGACTGTAACAATGGGCTTGAGCACATCAGAGATGCTGAGGATGCTGCAGGATAGGGCAAGGTTCATATTTGTTGTTCATAGAATTGTTGTGAGTTGTAGTTGACTTGATGGCACCTAACAGTAACAAGTATCTTGTATATAAGTGAGACTGCAGTAGTTTTCTATTTGTGTCTGATCCTCCCCCCCCCCTTTACGCACTATAAAGTTACAAAGTTCATCTAGGTATAAAGACTTCAAAGTTCTTGTATATATGAGGACTTCATTCCTCTTTAAGATTTAGCAATATTCCATTGTAGAGATATACTGTATTTTTTCCCATTCATCTATTTATGGGCATTTTCAATATTTCTACCTTTTGCCTTCTGTAAGTATGCTGCAATGAACATTGATGTAATTTGTTTTTCAATTCTTTCAACTTGAGAAACACCAAGCAAATTTTTCCCTTTTTATTTTTAAACTTCAGCTCTGTGCACATTTCTTTGTAGCACTTCGCTTTCTCTTCTCAAGCTGCCCTTTGAAATCTTCTGTTTATCTCTCTTATCTCTAGCCTTTGTTTTGTCCTCTCTGTGTTATAGTGCAATTTTCAGAGTTTCTTCTGGTATTCATGTTGGTCTTTCTCTCCTGTCTTTATAAAGATCTTTTGCTTTCTTTGTGAATAACATGCACATCACACAACTTGTCTGGTCTTCAGTTGTTAGAGTTCAATACATCTTCTTCTTGAGATGTTTTTTATATTTAGGTGGGATAGACTCAAAGTTGTATTTTGGTACTTGTGAACTTGTTTTCATTTTCTCAGTTTCAATTTGAACTTGCACATTGAATAATTGGTATCTGTTCTGTAGTCTGCCCCTTGACTTGTTTTGACTGCTGGTATTGAACTTCTCCATCAACTTTTCCACAAATGTAGTCAATTTGATTCATACATGAAGTCTATGTGTATAGTGGCTATTTACGTGTTTTTTACAATTGGTCAATATAGAAGAGATCCATAATTGTTTCTATATGAAAAAAGTGATCCAACAGGATATGGAAATTGTTGAACAGTATCATTAATATTTTATATACAAGTAATATCTTGTTGAAAATATACTAGCAAATTATATTCCTAATGTACTGGAACAGCATATTCATAGAAAATGACCATAAATTCAAGCTCAATTAAGAAAAGACTGTGACACAAGGACCATCATTGCTGACATCTGATGTATCTTGGCTAAAAGCATAGAATATCAGAAGGATCTTTACTCTTGTGGTTTATTGACTATGCTTTTGCATTTGACTGTGTGCGTAATAACACATATGGATAACACTGAGAAGAATGTGGCTCCTAGAACACTTAATAGTGTTCATGAGAAACCTATACATAGACCAAATAAGCAGTTGTCTGAATGGAGTATAAGAACAAAGCATGGTTTAAAATCAGGAAAGTTGTACAAAAGCATTATATCCTATCTCCAAATACATTCACTTTGTATGCTAAGCAAGTAAGTTGAAAATTATGAAGAAGAATATGACATCAGAATTGAAGGAAGATTCATTAACAACTTGTATTATGCAGATAAAACACCTCTACTTGTTGAAAGTGAAGAAGACTTGAAACACTTGCTGCAGAATATCAAAGACTATTAAAACCTTCAAGATTGATTTCATCTCAACATCACAAAAACAAAAATCATCACCACTGAATCAATAGACACCATCATGCTTGAATTCACAATCAACTCCCATGGTAGCAGCAGTCAAGCAATCCAAATATGTTTTGCACTGGGAATATCAGCTGTCAAGGACCTTTTTAAAGTGCTAAAAGAGAAATAATGTCAGTAAAGATTAAAATGTGCCTGATGCAATCCATAATCTTTTCAATTACTTCTTATGCATCTGAAAATTGGACAGTGGATAAGGATGGCTGAAGAACTGATGCCCTTGAGTTCTGGTGTTGGAGAAGAGCATGGGATATTCTTTAGATTGACAAAAGAGGAAATACGACCAGCGTGCTTCCCAGAAACAAGGATAGTGAGGTGTCATCTCACATACTTTGGGCATGTTGTCAGGTGAGGCCAGTCCTTGGAAGAAGGACATAATATTAAGAGAGGTGGAGAGTCCAAGACAGGAAAATTCTCTGAAAGGTGAGTTGACAGAGTAGCTGTAACAATGGGTTTGAGCATATGAGCAAGTATGAGGATAAAGCAAGATGGGGAGGGGAACCCCAGATCTTTATAAGGTGACTACAAATTGTAGTTGACTTGATGAACTTAACAACAATAAAATGAAGGTAGTATAGTGGACTAAGCTAGACAAAAGGCTGATGATTCAAATCTATCAGATCCTCTGCAGGAGAAAATTAAGGCTGTTTGCTTCCATGAAAACTGAACAGCTTTGGAAATCCAATGAATAGTTGTACTCTATTCTCTGGGGTGGCTATCCGTAGGAATTGACTCCTTGGCAGTGAGAATGGATGGGCTGTGGTGCGCATTATGGTTTTGATTTGTATTTCTTTGTTCACAATAGCAAGGAGTTGGAAACAACCTAAGTGCCCATCAACAAACGAATGGCTAGAGAAGCTGTGGTATATTCACACAATAGAATACCATGCTGCATTGAAAAACAAGGAACTCATCCAATATTATTCAAAATGGTTGACTCTGGAGAACAGTATGCTGAGTGAAATATCCCAGTCACAAAAGGACAAATATCACATGATGCCACTGTTGTAGAATGGGACTAACCTCGGGGTTGGGGAGAGACTGAGTAAGATGGGTTCAATAATATATACTGCACCGAAGCAGAGGAGGGAGAAAACTGTTTAAAAGAGATATGTGACTAGGTATTTCTGTCATCACAGGAGTCTAGAGAGATGGCTACATGGTGGAGGGGGTCTGGGGGAGGGTTGCAACACTCCCATGATACATCTTCAAGGATATGAACATGTACGGCTAAGCACAATTAATAACGGTGCATCTAAATTCCAAAATCAATCTCCATAATAGTCTAAGAATATCTGTATCTTTTCATTCATTTATCAGTCATTTGTATATCTTTGGAGAAACAACAAATTCTTTGCTCATTTTTTTTGAGATCTTTGTCTTTCACTGAATTGTAGAAGCTCTTTAACTGTTTCAGATTTTGAATGTCTATCAGATGTATAGTTAGCAGGTATTTTCTCCCATTCATTAGGTTGTCTCTTCACTTTATTGATAAAGTCCTTTAATGTACTTAAATTTTTAATTTGAAGTAGGCTTTCTTTCTTTCGTTGCCATGTTTTTAGTGTCATATTAAGAATCTTAGCAAAACCAGATCTCTATCTTAACCTCTTTAGTTCCTTCTGGAAGTGTTATAATTTTAATTATTACATTTAAGTCATTGATCTATTTTGAGCTATTTTGTGTATATGGTGTAAAGAGTGGGTTTGGTGTCATTCTTCTGCATGTGGATATCCAGTTGTTCCAGTACAAATTTTGGAGAAGACTATTCTTTCCTCACTGAATAGAGTTGATATTCTTGTCAAGAATCAACCGTTGAGAGATAGATGGGTTTCTTTCTAGTCTGAATTATACTCCTTTGGTCTAGATGTTATCTTTACACAAGTACCAGATTGTTTTCATTATTGTAATTTTATTGTCTTTTTTGAAATTGAAAGATGTAAGTATTCAGAACTGTCTTCAACTTTTAAATTTTTTAAATTAACTTTCAATTTTAAAATAGTTTTGGGTCTAAAAAGAAAAAAAGGATTAGAATTAAACTATCCAATATGCCCAAACTCACTGATATAGAATCAATTTAGACTCATAAAGACCTATGGGACAGACTAGAGCTGCTCCTTGCAGTTACAGAGGCAGTAAGTCTTTATGGAAACAGACTGACCCATCTTCTCTTTGTGGAACCTCTAGTGGATTCAAACCATTGGGCTTTCTTGGTTATCCCTCCCCCATTTCTTATGTTTATTATTTATTCTTTACCTTTTCCCAATAGACTGCTAATGCTATGCTTTGCTTTTATTCACTAAAATGTCCTATGTACCTAGAACATTTAATAATAGATATTTGTTAAATGGCTGACCTATTGATATAAGTAGGATAGAAAGAGACCTTGGCAACCAATCTCACCTGATACCACAGATTTCCAGATGCATTTGATATACAAACTGAGGATAATCTATACTTTGTGCTTTAAATTTTTCCCCTTTATTTTTAAATTGATATTTTAATGAAAGTTTATAGAAAACTTGGATTTCCATTCATTCATTGTTGCACATTTCCCTTCCTGTCCCCCCTCTCCTCTAGTTCATTATTTTTCTTTGGAAAAAAAAATCTGTCATTGTTATACAGTCCCTCCCCCCCACCCCCCAATCCACCTTACTATGCAGCTCTTATTCTGGACTCTTTTCATGCCAATAATACCTAATCATATATTCCTTTTATACAGTTCACTTCCTTGTCTGTTTCAATGCCATGTACATTATTTATCCCCTCTTTTCTTAGTTTCCCCCCAATCCCCATGTCAGTACTGCTTTATAACAGTGGTATTATACAGTATTTGTCTTTTTGTGACTGAGGTATTTCACTCAGCATAATGTCTTCCATGGTCACCCATTTTGTATAATTTTTCATGAGTTCTTTGTTTTTCAGTGCTGCATAATAATCCATTGTGTGACTATACCATAGCTTCCCTATCCATTGGTTTGTTGATGGGCACTTGGTTTTTTTCCAACTCTTTGCTATTGTGACCAAATCAACAATAAAAGTGGGTGTGTATATAATTTCTGGTTTCTTTAGGGTATATTCCCAGTAGTGGAATTGCTGGGTCAAATGGTATTTCTATTTCCAACTTTTTGAGAAAGCACATACTGCCTTCTATAGTAGTTGGACTATTTTACACTCCTACCAAAAGTGAATAAGAGTTAAGTTACAGTTTCTCCACACCTCACCAGCATTTGTTATTTGATGCTCTGTTGAATTTTGTTATTCTTACTCTGGTGAGATGATATCTCATAAACCACTGGCCTTTGTAAAAGCAGTCAAATGCTTAATCTACACAGCACCAGTTGTTTTTGTTGTTGTTAAGTGCCATCGAATCATAGATGATAGTCATAGTGACCCTACGAATGAAAGACCTGAACACATATAACTTTCATTGCTTCTCTAAGTTCATAGAGTTTCCAAAGGTAAGCTATTTTGAAAGTGGATGCCACTCCTGCTTCCAAGGATGCTTTAATTTGGAAGCTTCACCAAATATTCCACCATGGGTAATTATTATCACATTTGACACAATAGTTTCAGTGTTCAGCATCACAGCAACCATAAGTTACCTCTGTACAGCAAATTGACAGACCAGTGCTACTTAGAAGAATGTTGGTCCATATGCCTTTTTAAATACCAAATCCAAATGGCCAAATCCAATCAGCTCACATGCAATTGCAAGCAAACAGTCCACACCCAAGACTCAAGCAAAACAGAAAAAATACACCTTTTTAGAATCCAGCTTCTCTACTCATCTTCCCAAACTGAAAAGAACACCACCAGTAGGTCTCCTAAAATAATAGAGTTCTCATATGCCACAGACCCAGCTTCCTATTATTAACAAATTTGTGTGTGCATATCTCAGTATTATTAACTGAAGTCTATGCTTTCTCCCTTTGAATTGTTCATAGAATTTTCCAAGGCCAGTTATTTCAGAAGTGGCCATCCTTCTTCTTATTCTGTCTTAATTTGGAAGCTCTTTTGGAACTTGTCCAGCATGAGTGACTTGCTGGCATTAAAATATTGGAGGCACAGCCTCTATCATCAAAGCAGCCAGTAGGCTACTGGGGTACAGTAGACTAACGGAGAAGTACTGTACTCAGAAGAGCAAACTGTGAACAAGCAAGCATGTATACACACAAATTATCAAGTAAGCAGCACTGCATAAATCTTTCCCTCCCACCTATTCACGCCTACCCCCAACTGATATAGCAAACTGGTCAATAAATGCTGAATATCCCAAGGACTGCCAAAAGAGCAAACAGATATGTCTTGGAGAAAGTGCAACCAGAATTTTCCTTTCAGGCAAAGATGGTGAAACTTCATCTCACACATTTTGGACATGCTGTTAGGAGAGGATATTCCTTGGAAAGGGACATCATGCTTGAAAAGGTGGAGGGTCAAAGAAGGAGAGGAAGGACTTTAATGAGATGTGTCTGAGGCAATGGACTCAAATGTGTCAAGGATGGTAAGTATGGTGTAGGATAGGACAGAGTTCAGATTTATTGTTTATGTTGTACTTGATAACACATCACAACAAAATGATTTATTTATACTTCCTCAGATATTACTTAATATCCCTTTGTTGTTCCATAATTCTACCTCACTCACTTATTCACTCTCTGCTGTCAGGTCAGAACAGACTCTACCTGACACTCCAATAGGTTTTTAGAGACTGTGACTGGCACAGGAGGAGATTGCTCATCTCTTTCATGAGGAACAGTTGGTGTATTTGAACCTCTGGCCTTGGGGTTGACAGCATAGCTCCTTATTCACTAGGCAATTCCACCTAAGATATCTTATTTAGTATTTCTTTCTTTTTAGGCCTTTCTTGGCTGTAACAATTTCCTCAGATTGTCTTTCTTTTTCATAATAAGCTTTATTATCTTTGAGGATTACTGCTCAGTGATTTTTGTAGAATGTTGCTCAATTTGGATTTGTCTGGTATTGGGTTTATGATGAGACTTGGAGGTATATGAGTTTTGGGGAGAAATCCTTTTAACTTACTTCTCATCATCAGATGGTTGTGCCTTCGACTCTTTTCAGAATTAAAAAGCTTTAGAAAGCAAGAAACTCACTCTGAACATGTGTTATTCCTACCCTTGTGGATTTTATTGTCTACTTGCAAGTACTTGTCTATAGCACCTGCTAAAGAGTTGAAGCATTTTTAGAAATTGGGTCGTGCATGGAAATAACTAACTGCTGAAAGGAAAGGTGTATAGGGGCCTGACTTCTATTTATAGTTACTAGAAGATTTCAAAACAAACCTCAGCTATTAATTATTTTAATCACAAACACAAATTTTATGTAAGTGTTCTTTCTCTGCCAAAGAGTGACTTGCTGCATCTTTAGAATCTTAGAGAGTCTAAATCCATCAGTTGTTCCACAGGAAAAAAATGTGGCAGTTTGCTTTCATGAAGATAACATCTTGGAAACTCTATAGGGCGATTCTACTGTATCCTATGGGTTGGAATTGACTTGAGAGCAATAGGTTTGTTTTATTGGTTGGTTGGGTTTTTTTTTGTGTGTGTAAGAGTCAATCTTAAAACTGTTTCTCAATCCTATTCTCCAGCAGCACTGAGATTTAGGACA
>NW_006399851.1:12931509-12992959 GCF_000299155.1 Elephantulus edwardii | reverse complement strand
AACCCCATTTTTCCTTGTCTTTTCATCTCCAGAGTAATATATCATATGGTCATCTGACTCAAAATGCCCCATGCCAGTCCATCTCATCTCCCCAATGCCTAATATGCCAATGTTTATGCGTTCCATTTCTTTCTTAACAATTTCTAATTTTCCTACATTCATGGCTTTCACATTCCATGTTCTAATCACTAGGGTCTGCTTACAACTGTTCCCCCTCCTTTGTATTTCCATACTTGATAGTTCTACCTAGGTTGCCCTTTCTGTTAGTCTGTGTGTGTTCTGTTGTGCATAGGGTTTTCAGAGGCCTGCTATTTCAGAAGTGGGTGGCCAATCCTACTACCTTATACAAAAAAGATAATGTAAAACCATGGCACTTTATTATTAGCTTTGCAACAACCTTAAATAAAATACTAAAACATATAATAAAGCAACTCTTAAGGAATCACATATCAACATTATTATGAATTTATGGAATGCTGATTGTATATGCATGATGTGTTGTGTTGCTAACCAATTAAGTTCAGCAATTCAAATCCACTGGCTGCTCTGCAGGAGAAAGATGGGCAGTCTCCTTTCGTAAAGACTTACCGCTTAATAAAACTGATAGTGAGTTGACTAAAGTTAAAATTTATGTCTTACAGCAGTGGTTTTACTTTCAATTGAATTTTGTCCACAAAAAGAGAGATTGAGAACTTAATCCTACCCTATATATGCTCCTATATCTAGTGTAAAAGAGAAAGAAATTGAGAATTTTTTACCAAATCTTGCATTCTGAAATTGACTGAACATGCAAGCAAGGTATGTTAATGATAATTGGTGACTAGAATGCCAATTTGGAAACAGTGAAAAAGGAAGAGTAGTTAGAAAGTATGGTCTTGGTGTTAGAAATGAGTCTGGAAATAGAATGATCGAATTTTTTATTTACAGTGACTTATTTATTGAAACTGCCTTTTTTTTAAGACAGAAAGGGTGACTTTACACATAGATTTCACCTTATGGGCTGTATAAGTATCAATCAGATTTACTGCATTTGTGGAAGAAATCATTGGAAAAACTCAATATCGGTAGTCAAAACTAGGCCAGGGACAGACTGTAGGTCAGATCATCAATTACTCATATGCAAGTTCAAAATGAGGCTTAAGAAAATAAAAAAAAAGTCCACAGGAACCAAGATGACCTTGAACCAATTCCTTTTGAATTTCAAGATCATCTTAGGAATAAGTTTGAGGTATTAAACACTCATGATTGAAGACTGGATTAGTTGTGGGACCATATCAGGAAATCATCTACAAAGAAAGCAAAAACATTCATTAGAAAAAGAGAGGAGAAAGTAAAAAGAAAAATGGATATCAGAAGAGACTCTAAAGATTGCACAGGAGTGTTGAGAAGCCAAATCTAAAGGAAAAAGTGTTTAAGTAAAAGAGCTGAACAGATAGTTTCAAAGAGCAGCTCGGGAGGACAAAGAAAAGTATTATAATGGAATGTGCAGAGAGCTGAAATTGGAGAATAAGAAGAGAAGAACTCGTTCTGTATTTCTCAAGTCAAGAGAATTGGAAAACAAATTTAAACCTTGAGTCACAATATTGAAAGATGCTATGGGCAATATATTGAATGACCCAGAAAGCACCAAAAGAAGATGACAGGAATATACAGAGTCACTGTATCAGAAAGAATTGATGGATACTGAAAAATTGCAGGAAGTACTATATGAAGATGAGCCAACGGTAATGAAGGAGGAAGTGGAAACTGCATTGAAGGCACTGGCAAAAAATAAGGCCCCAAAAATTGATGGAATATCAACTGTTTCAATTAACAGATGTAGCCTTCAATAAGCTTACTAGTCTATGCCAGGAAATTTGTAAGACAGCTGTCTGGCCAATAGATTGGAAGAGGTCCATATTTGTTCACATTCCCAAGAAAGGTGATCCAACTGAATGTGGACCCTATTGAACAATATCATTAATATCACATGCAAGCAAAATAATGCTGAAGATCATTTGAAAATGGCTAGAACAGTACCTAGATAGGGAAATGCTGGAAGTTCAAGCAGGATTTAGAAGAGACTGTGTCACCAGGGATATCATTGCTGATGTTAGATGACTGAAAGTAAGGAATACCAGAAGAATATCTATTTGTGTTTTATTTACTATGCAAAGGCATTTGACTGTGTGGATCATAACAAGTTGTGGCTGACATTGAGAAGAATGGGAGTCCAGAGTAATTCATTGTGCTCATGAGAAACCCATATCTGAACCAGCAGGCTGTTGTGCAAACAGAGCGGGAGAACATTGCATGGTTTAAAAATAAGAATGGAGTTAATCAGAGTTATATTCTCTTTCCATGTCTATTTAATATGAATGCTGAGAAAATTATTTGAGAAACTGGATTCTATGAAGAAGAATATGGAATTGGGACCAGAGGGAGACTCACCAAAGTAGTTTTACTTTATGCAGGTGACACAACCTTGCTTGCTGAAAGCGAGAAGTATTTGAAGCACTTGTTGCAGAAGATCAAGGAATTCAGCCTTCGATATGGATTGCATCTCAATGTCCAGATGGTCCTATCCATGATGGATGAAAAAGATATTGAAACTGTCAACAATTTCATTTTACTTGGATCCACAATTAAAACCATTGGAACCAGCAATCAGAAAATTAGGAGACACATTGCACTGGGAAAATCTGCAGTTAAGAACCTTTCCCAAGTTATTGAGAAGTGATGATGTCAGTTTGAGGACTAAAGCATGTATGCTTCAAACTAAGTCTTTCTGATCACTTGCTATGCATCTGAGAGCTGAACAATGAATAAGGATGACAGAAGAATTGATGTCTTTGAGCTGTGGTGTTGGAGAAGAGCACTGAACATTCCATGGACTGCCAAAAGAACAAATATGTCTTGAAAAGGGTGCAGCCCAGAGTGTTCTATGGAGACAAGGATAACGAGGCTTCATCTCACATACTTTGGGCATGTTGCTAGAAGGAGCTGCTTCTTGAAGAGGGACATCATGCTTGAAAGGGGTGTAGGACAAATGAGGGAGAGGAAGACCCTCAACCTGGTAGATTGACACAGTGGCTGCCATAATGAACTCTAGTGTGCCAGGAAGTGTGAAGATGGCACAGGATAGGACAGGGATCAGATGTTTTGTTCATAGGTCTCTATGGGTTGTACTCAACTTAATGGCCCCTAACAACAAAGATATCTGTGAACATATCATTGTTAAGAAATAAGATCTCTGAAAATGTTTATAGTTAATACAAGGTTAAATTATCCTGATGCAACATGACCTCAGAACTGATTCATAACTGATCCTCCATCAGGTTTTTAAAGGCTGTAAATTTGAATAATAGTTGTGTTAATGGGTCTTCTTTATATCCTATAAATCACAGCATTGCTTTTCAAGACAAAACTTGAAATAGATTTTTTGACTGTGAGCACAACCCCATTCTTCTTCTGTTTTTCATTCCCTGCATAGTATACCATATGATTATATGATTCAAAGCTGCCAAAGCTGGTCCATCTCATCTCACTAATGCATAGTATGTCAATGTTCATGTGTTCTATTTAATTTTTAACAATCTCCAGTTTGTCAACATTCAATGTACATGCATTCTGTGTTCTAATTACTAAATGATGTTTGTTTGTCATTGTTTTTCCTCATTTAAACTGACCTCAAATCTGGGCTCTACCACTACACTACTGTAACTATCCTGGTTACTCTGGTTTTCATAGAGTTTTCAAAGACCTGTTATTTAAGAAGTGAATGCCAATTCTGCTTCCCAGTTTGTCTTAATCTGGGAGCTCTACTAAAACCTGTCCACCATGGGTAACCTTTATGGCACTTGACACTCCAGTGGTACAACTTCAGTATCACAGCAACCCCAAGTTATCTCAGTACAACAAACTGACAGACAAGTGCTGTACCGCTTAAAACAATGTTCTCTCCAAACACAACAAACTGCCAATTACTTTGTAATTCTCGTATTTTAATCTTCTCACCAGTTTACACTTGATTGTTAACTACATCAAAAGTGACTAAACCGTTTATACTCGATTGTCAAATGAATCAAAACAACCTGCCTTCCAGAATCCAACTGCTTCACCTGGCAGCTCCAAACTATACTCTTAGGCAGGACCCAACAGATCTTTAAATACAAAGACCTGCCCACCAGGTCCTGATTGGTTTAAACAAGAGGCGTCTAGTCCACACACTTAATTGTTAACTAAATCAAAATGACCTATCAGTCTACATAAGACTGTCAATTAAAACAAAATATGCCTCTCAGTGGGTTTGATTTTGGTTTCAATTTAAAGAGAAACTAAACTAAAAACCCTGTTGTTGTTAGCCACCTTTGAGTCACCCCAACTCATGTTACTCCCATACACATCAGAATGAAATGTTGCCTAGTCCTGCATCATCCCCAAGAAAGGTGTAGTTATAATCTATAGAGCTTTTGTTGGCTGATTTTCAGAAATAGGAATAGATCATCCACCTTTCTTCCTCATTAATCTTCCTCAACCAGTGAAAACCTTATAGATCACAACACCAAACAACTCAGCATGAGGATAATGTGAGGATGGTGCAGAATGAGGCAGTATATTGTTCTATTGTTTATAAGGTGCCATGAATTGAAGTGGCTCAAAGGCAGCTAACAACAATGATAACATTAGCACCAAGGTCCAACAGGCTATCTGGGGAAGCTGCTTGAGGCAGGTCATGAAGCTTATAAAAAGATTATCGTCCCAGAGATTTTTGTGTCAGCTAAAAATGGATAGAAGAGGACAGCCTCCTCACTGATACAAGTGTATTCCCATACCCCAATTTCACTAAGGATTTTCCATGCACTGGGGTAGGCTCTCCAGGAATAAAAAAAAAATCTCTCTCATTGCTGCTGAGTCAGAATCAATCCATAGTGGACCCTCCAGTGGATTTATGGAGGCTGGAAATTGTATGGGAAGAGATTGGCCATCTTTCACCCTCAGAGTCGCTCGTGGGCTAGAACCAAGTGAGGTGCTGGTTTTGGGTTAATAGTGCAACTCCCTATGGAATAGGCTACCAGAGCTCCAAGAAGCCTCCAAATAGTGATCAAATGAACATGAAGAAAAGATTCCTCACAGGTTAAGCGTTGCCTTTATTCCCTCAGTGGGGGGACTGTGACTGTGGAGTCCCTTCCCATACTGAGGGCTTTGAACTAAAAACTGTGTCCTCCAAATTCAGGCAAACCCTTGCACTATTTGACTCATCCAAAGCATCGTTGGCTACATTCTTGCATAATGTATTTAGAGCTTTCCAGGTTTGACTAACTCTAGTAAGCGCCTAGAGGGCTCTTGTAGCCTAGTGGGAAGAAATTGTGCTGCAACCCCAAAGGCACACAGTTCAAATCCACCAGCTACTCTGTAGGAGAATACTGGGCAGTCTCCTCCTGTGTGATTTACTGCCTCTGAAAATCCATTGGAGAATTAACTATCAGCCAGTTCTGACTCAATCGCACACAACAGTAAGCACCTGTAGGGCTCTGATGGCCTAGTGGTAAGGGTTTGCTCTGCCAACCCAAAGACACAGGGTTCTAATGCACCATCTGCTCTGCAGACAAAAAGATGGAGAGTCTCCTCCCTGTGAGATTTATAGCCTCTGATAATCCTCTGAAGGGATGGCTATGAGTCAATTCCGACGTGATGGCATAAAACAACAGTAAGCACTTGAAGTGATATTTGGGTTAATTGTGTAAAGGGAGTATTTCTAGAGGAAATGCGAAGAGCTAATTTAAGCATTTTGCCCAAGCAGTAAGGCCAAACACAATATTATTTTCTGACAAGTAGAATTTGTGTTAATCTCTGGTGGTGTCGTCTACAGAGAAGTGAGCTACTAAGCCAGAGGTGGTACCTCTCAGGCAGTTTGAATCCACCAAAACATCTGCAGGAGAAAGATGGCAGTCTCCTTTGAAACTGACCCAGCTATGAGTCAGTTCTGACTCCAGGTTTTTGTTTGCTGTGGAGTCAGAACTGACCCTTAACTAACCCTCCAGCAGGTTTTCAGAGGCAGTCAATTGCCCAGGAGGAGATTATCCATCCTCCTCCCATAGTGCAACCAGTGAATTCAAACAGCATACATTTGAGATTGCAGTTCAGGTTCTTACCACTAGTCTGCCAAAGAGCTCTCTTCTGACTCCACAGCAATGAGTTTAATGAGTTTTTAGGACTTGAGATTGTGATGGGGCAGTTTAGTTTAATGGCTGAAAGAGCAAACTGTGACTTTGCTCTCTATCTAAGCAAATCTGGAGTCATTTGCTACTGATTCCCCATTCAAACTTGTTTAGGAGCCCTGTGGCTATTAAAACTGTGGCTTTACTTTGAATTCAAGAAAGTTTGGGGTAAAGAGAAGCATTAGATACTTTCATCTCGACTGGCTTTGTTCCATCCATCTCTGGAGACCCATCTAACATGAATTTATTTGCAAAGGAGGAGCAATGTTAAAAGAGGTCACAGGATTGATTGCCTTCTGCTGTTAATTGCTTTTCAATATTAGCATACTTTTGAAATAAACACTTCAAAAATGATGACTAAATAGCCATATTTCTAAAGGGAAGAGAAAATTTGCTTTTAGAATTGGATCAAGTACATTTCTTAGGCACTCATTCATTCATTCACCTCTCCAATATATTTTTTTAAGCACCTACTATGTTTCTTGGAAGCTCTGGTGACTTAGTGGAAAAAAAGATGTACTGTAATCCAAAGGTACAAGGTTCAAGACCACCAGCTGCTCCATGGGAGAAGGCTGGGCAATCTCCTCCTGTACAATTACTGCCTCTGAAAACTGCCTGAAGGGTCAGGTATGGGTCAGTTCTGACTCTACAGTACACAACAGCAATGTTCCTTGGAATCCTAATAATGTAGTAGGTTAAGTCTTGGGCTCCCAACTGAAAGGTCAGAAGTTCAAATATATCAATTGCTTTTTGGGGAGAAGATGAAGCAGAAGCTTCTCTTGAAGGTTTGCAGCCTTGGCAAGCTGATGGAGAGCTGTCAGGAGCTGGAGTAGATGCCTCAGCACCAGGCTTTGGTTTACAGTTGGGTGAGGGAGCCCTGGCTGCTCTGTGACTAAAGCTCTCAGCTACTAAGCCCAAGATCAGAAGTTTACATTCACCAAGTGCTCTGTGGGAGAGTCTACTTTTTTACCTATAACTTGGGATTTTAGACTTCACATAAGCAAATCTGGACTCATTTGCTACTAATTTACTAAACATACTAAAAACTAAAGATTTACAGCCTTGGGGACCCTGTGAGGCAATTCTGTGCTGCCCTATAGGGTCAGAGTCAGAATCAACTGTACCACAGTGGATACGGTCAGATTCACAGTTGGTGACAGAGGGATTGGTAGTCCACCCAGGAGCATCCAAAAAGAAAGAGCTGGTAATCTACTTCAAAAATTAGCCATTGGAAGCTCTTGGAGCACAGCTGAGCTCTGACACTCATAGGATTGCCGTTAAGTCAGAGTCAATGTCACGACAACTGTTTCTTAACTCTGCTCCTGGTGCTGCTGTTTGGTATCACAAAGTTCACCAAGAACACACAGTGCATAATGGCTTCTCACAAGAAGGGATGTTGAGTAAGGGTGCAGGAAGCTGTGCTTGCCATTAGATTAAATCAAAACCTGTAATTATCTAAACAAACATGTGTATAATTACAAGCAGTCATTAACTGGATTGTTTTGGAAAGGCCGGTTTTGACTCAGTGCACCTTTGATGCCTGAGATAGGCGGCAGCCACATGAAACATATCACAACCAAGCACACCAAAGGGACTTACTCGGGAGGGTTAGCTCAGGAAAAAGAACAGAGAAATAGCTCCAGGTGTAAAGCTCTTTATCTCAGTTTCCAAAGTGCACTTGTTTAACATTTAAAAAGGGTACTTTGGGGAACGTTTTTCCCTGAAAGTTTCGTTCAGACATTTATAGATGGCAAATACAATAGTGCCGAGGACAGCTTCCACTCTCTGGAGAGGATTTTCCTGCTTTGACTTATGTAGTAGATAAAAATAACATTTTACTTCTCTTTAAGTGTGAAGGCAGGATTGCTTTTGAGTTGGGTCTTCTGTTTTGAAGATGTTGATTGTTACGCAGGCAAGAGTGACACAGGCCCTTTCACCAGCCAGTCCTGGATGTTGGGAGGTGTTCATAAATTCTGGGGTTAATTTACACTCCAAAGCCTCAACACTGTTAATTCCTTCCCTCTAGCACTCATTAATGATTTCATTTTGTTGCTCCTGGTCAAATCCAGTTGCCCCAAGAGATTTCAGTATTTATTTCTTTATTTACTTCTCTCCTGTGTTTCCTGAGTTTCTACTCTAAAAACTAAAAAGGAATAGGCCAGATGAAAGCTGCTTCCCAGCTACTACTCTATCATTTTGTAAGACTCTGATTTATTGGAAGCACTATCTGCCTAGTAGTAAGAAACTCTGCTGCAATCCCAAAAGAAAGTGGTTTGAATCCACCAATGGCTTTGTGGACTATCTCCTCCCACGTGAATAACTGCCTCTGAAAACCCACTGGAGGGTCAGCTATAGGTTGGTTCTGACTCAGTGGCACATAACAACAACTGATATCTTCTAAGTTGCTGTAATATTAGCCATGATATTATTGTTGTTATGTGCTGCCAAGTAGCCTGTGACCTATAGCAACCCTATATACAATAGCTCTGAAGCCTGCCCTGTCCTAAGCCAGTCTCACTGATTCCGACACACCTATTCCCATCGCCCAGTTACTGTATCAATCTGTCTCATCTGGGGCCTTCTTCTCCTGCATTGTCCCTCCCCCTTCCGAGCATGATGTCCTCCCAGGATCAGTCCCTCCTGGCCGCATGCCAAAGTAAATGAGACTGAGCCTCAAAATCCTAGTCTCCAAGGAAAATCTTGCTTTCATCCTCTCTAAGACAGACCTATTTATTTTCTGGGTGGTCCACTGTATGTTCAAGACTCTTCTCCAGAACCACAACTCAAAGGCATCAATTCTTCTATCATCCTTAGTCATTGTCCAGCTCTCTGATGCGTAGCAAGTAATTGTGAAGACCATGGCCTAGATCAAGCACCTTAGTCTCTAGACTGACATTGTTGCTTCTTACTGCTCTGGAGAGGTCTTTTACAGCAGATATACTTAATACAATTTGTCTTTTGGTTGCCAGACTGCTGGTGCCAAGAGTGTTGATTGTGGAACCAAACAAGCTGTAACTGTTAACAACTTCAATCTCTTCTCCATTCATCTTGGTGCTGCCAGTTGGCCCAGTGGTGAGAATCTTTGTCTTCTTTATCTTTGACGGTTTTCAGCAAGTGTTACGGTACTCCTCAGTTTCAGTTAAGCAAGTTTGTGTCATTTGCATAATGAGGGTTGTTCATAATGAGTATTATTATTAGTAATATAAGTAGTATTAGTGATATTGTCTGATAATTTCTACACTCTGTCAGGTCACCTTTTTTGGAATGAGAATAAATATGGATCTTATCTAGTCAGTTGGCCATGTAGCTGTCCTCCAGATTTCTTCCCATTTCAAATACTAGCAAGGTTACCCAGTATGGACAAGTTTCAATGCAGCTTCCAGGCTAAGAAGAAGCCCTGGTGATCTCTTTTCTGAAAGTTTTACTATGACCCCAAAGGCAGTCAGTTAACATCTACCAGCTGCTCTCAGGAGAAAGATGAGAAATGTTTTTGCTTGAAATTTATACTAGTTTGCAATTTATAACCTCTGACATCTGGCTAGAGGATCAGGTATGAGTTGGTTGAGAATCTAAGACAATGAGTTTGAGTGTTTTGGGCTTTCTTTTTTAAAATCTTAAATCTTATAAATAGAAATAGAATACCATCTGATTAGTGCTTAAAGAGGAGCCCTTTAGGTTGGATGGCACTGAAAATATATCTGGGGAAGAGATGTCTCTTTAAAATAGAGTCAACCTTAGCCATGTAGATGGAGTAATGCTTTCAGTGTTTTCACAAGCTGAGGTGATGCAATTCAAAAGGAGAAGAAACAGCTGCAAACATCCACCAGAATATGGCATGTACAAAATGTGAATCTAGGAAGACTGAAAGTTGTCAAGATGACCTGGAACACATAAAGATCAGTATTCTAGGCGCTAGTGAGCAGAAATGAACTAGTAATGGCCAATGTGAAACAGACAAACATGAGTACTGTCTTGGTAATCTAGTGTTCCTATGTTGTTGTGGTGGTGGTGGTGATGGTTATGTGCTGTCAAGTCACTTGCAATTCATAGTGCCCCTATCTACAACAGCTCTGAAGCCTGCCCTGTCCTGAGCCAGTCTCACTGACTCCAACACACCTACTCCCATTGCCCTAGTTACTGTATCAATACATCTCATCCAAAGTCTTCCTCTCCTGTACTGTCCCTTCACCCTTCTGGGCATGATATCCTTCTCCCGGGATTGGTCCCTCCTGGCCACATGCCCAAAGTATGTGAGTTGGAGCTTCAAATTCCTAGTCTTCAAGGAGAAACTCATTTTCACCCTCTGTAAGACAGACCTATTTGTTTGCTTGGTGGTCAGTAGTATTTTCAAATCTCTTCTCCAGCATCATAATTTAAAAGCATTTATTCTTCTTTTGTCATCCTTAGTCATTGTCCAGGTCTCTGATGCATATCAAGTAATTGTGAAGACCATGGCGTAGATCAGGCGCACCCTAGTCTCTAGACTAACATCTTTGCTTCTCAGTACTCTGGAGAGGTCCCTGACTCATATCACACACAAGCAGAATCCTGCTGAAGATTATTCAAAATAGGCCAGAACAGTATATTGATAGAGAACTAACAAAAAATACAAGCTGGTTTTAAAAGAGGCTGTGGCACTAGAAACATTATTGCCAATATCAGATGGATCTTGGCAGAAAACAAAGAGTACCAGAGAGATATCTCTCTGTGTTTCTTTGACTATGCAAAGAAATTGAACTGTATGGATCACAACAAATCACAGTTAACCTTGAGGAGAATGGAAATCCCAGAACACTTGATTGTGCTTATGCAAAACCTATACTTGGAACAAGAAGTAGTCCTCAGAGCAGAGCAAGGAAGCACTGCATGTTTCAAAATCAGAAAGGGATGTGCATCAGGGATGTGTCCTATCTTCATACCTTGCCAATCTATATATAGAACAGATTATCTGGGAGGCTGGACTCTATGAGGAGGAATGTGACATTAGGATTGGAGGAAGACTCATCAACAACATTCATTATGCAGATGACACAAACTCACTAGCTGAAAATGAGGAGAACCTGAAGCACTTGCTGTGGAAGGTCGGGACTGTAGTCTTAACTATGGATTGAAGCTCAACATCAAGAAGACAAAGATTCTCACCACTGGGCCTATTGACATCACCATGATCAATGGAGAAGAGATTGAGGCTAACAGTTACAGCTTTCTCGATTCCACAATCATCTCTCTTGGCAACAGCAGTCAGGAAATCAAAAGATACTGCATTAGGCAAATATGCTTTCAAGGATCTTTCCAGTGCTCTTACAGAAAAAAATAACTGTATGACTCTGATAAACCAAACAATACACTTTTAGTATAGGAAGCTTGAAGTTCAAAGTGAAGGTGCAAACTATAAGGGGCAGGAAGGTTTCCTATACGGGAATTATAAGTTGGTTCTAGAAGAAAGTCTTTGTACATTGGTGGGTTCAGCGTTCCTTGGAGATCTCCCTATGTCTTGGCCTTCTCCTACTTCAATTATTTTGTTAATGCAGGTATTTGGGTACTAAGGACACACGCTTGGAAGTTGGTCACTGTCTTTGTACAAAAGACTCTTTGAAAATCTATCATGAAGCACAATGTTGTGATAGAATAATATCAATATAATTGCAAAGAAGACAATTTAATATAACTACTTCTACTCAGATTTACACATCAACCATTAAAATCAGAGGTGGAGGAATTGGAGATTTTTACTATCTTCTACAATCTGGCTGTTGTTGTTGTTGTTGTTGTTATGTGCCATGAACTCACTTGTGACTCATAGTAACCCTATGTACAATAGCCCTGAATTCTGCTCTATCCTGTTCCAACCTTATTGTCTCTGACACACCTACCCTCATTACTCCAATCACTGAATCAATCCATCTCATCAATGATCTTCCTCTCTTGAGCTGTCCCTCCACCCTTCCAAGCATGATGTCCCTCTCCAAGAACTGGTCCCTCCTTGCAACATGTCCAAAGATTTCAGACAAAACCTCAGAATCCTTGCCTTCAAGGAGCAGTCTTGTTTTACCCTCTCTAGTATGAACCATGGACTACTAGGAAAACAAACAGATTTATCCTGGAGAGGGTTAAACCAGGTGGCTCCTTGGAGGCAAGGACTCTGAGGCTTCGTCTAACATCCTTTGGACATGTTTTAAGGAGGGACATCATGCTTGGGAGGGTAGAGGGACAGTGCAGAAAATGAAGGCCCTCTATGAGGTGGATTGATTCAGTGACTTGGGTAATCGGGATGGGTGTGTTGGAGACAGTATGATTGGCACAGGACAGAGCAGAGTTTAGGGCTGTTGTACATAGAGTCACTTTGAGTCGCAAGTGAGTCAGCGGCACATATCAACAACAGTATGAACCTGTTTGATCTCCTGGTGGTCCATGATATATTCAATAGTCATCTCCAGTACCATAGCTCAAAGGCATCCGTTCTCTTTCCATCATCCCTAGTCATTATCCTGCTCTCTGATGCATAGCAAGCAATTGAGAATACTATGGCCTGGATTAGGCACACCTTAGTCTCAGACTGATGTTGTTACTCCAATACTCTGGACAGGTCCCCAGCAGCAAACTTTTATGGCACAATTCGTCTTTTGGTTTTCTGGCTGCTGGTACCAAGAGTATACAATCTGGTATTGGTCAAATATGTAATCAAGATGCATTGATAATTATTGGTATTGTTGCTGTTCATTGCTATCGGGTCAGAACTAATAGATTATTTACCTGTGGGTTTTCAGAGGCTGTACCAGGAGGAAATGGCCTGTCTGTCTCCTAACGAAGAGCCAGTGGATTCAAGCTCACCTTTGAGTTGGCAGCACAGCTCCTTACCCGCTAAACCACCAGGGCTCCCTAATTCCTGGTGCTAGGAATGTGAAAGTTGAAAACAAGATAAAAATGATTGTTGTTAGATGCCACCAAATAACTTTGATTCGTAGTGACTCTATGTCCCAATGGACCTCTGCACCATCCTCTGCTATCCTCACAATCTTTACTGTGTTTACTCCCATTGCACCTGTCACTCTGTCCATACATCTTTTTGAGGAATCCCCTGTATTTTGCTGACCCTCCACTTTTACAAGCATGGGGGGGAAAGGTTTGTTGTTGTTGTTATGTGTCATTGAGTCTAGTACAACTCATAGTGACAGATCTGAAGCTGTGCCTATCCTGTGTCATCTTCGTCATCTCTGATGCCATCTCTGACTTAAGCCCGTTGCTGTATCAAAACTATCTTGTTGAAGATCTTCCTCTCTTTTTCTAACCTTTCACCTTTCCTAGCATGATTCTCTTTTCTAAGGAATAGCTCCTTCTAGTAACATGTCCAAAGTATGTGAAATAAAGCTTCACCATCCTTTCTTCTAAGGAGCACTCTGGCTGCACCTGCTTTAAGACATATTTGCTTGTTTTTTCAGCAGTCCATGGGATATTCAGTACCCTTCTCCAACACCACAACCCAAAGGCACCTACCTTTCTTATGTCATCTATATTAGCAAGATTGAAAAGATCCTGACCTGAGTCAGGCCCACCTTAGTCTTCAAACAATGACAACATTGTTCTTCAGAACTTTGGAGAAGTCTCTGTCAGCAGAATTTCCCTATACAATACATGCTGGTGCCAAGGTTGTTGGTTGTAGATCCCAGGAAGATAAAAATCATTGACAACTTTAGTCTTTTCTCCATCTATCATTGACCCAGTGGTGAAGATTTTCATCTTCTTGAGGCTGAGATGAAGTCCATATTGAAGTTTGTAGTTTTTGATGTACTGTAGCAAGTGTTTCAAGTCCTCCTCGGTTTCAGTGAACAATAATACTATTTCGTCTGCAAAACTGAAGTTGTTGATGAGTCTTCCTCCTATACTGATGCAACATGTTTCTTTGTGAAGCTTAGCTTCTTGAATGATTTGCTCAGCCTAAAGATTGAATATAGAGAAAGGATACAGTCCTGACACACATCTTTCTTGATTTTAAACCATACAGTATTCTTCTGCTCTGTTTGGACAACAGCTTCTTGATTTAGGTGTAGGTTTCATACGAGCAAGGTGAAATGTTTTGTGATTCCTATTCTTCTCAATATTAACCATAGTTTGTTATGATCCACACAGTAATACCTTTGTATAATCAATAAAGCACAAATAGACATTCTTCTTGTATTCTCTGCTTTCTACCAAGATTTAAGAGATATCAGCAATGATATCTCTAATTCGATGGCCTCTTCTAAACCAGACTGAACTTTTAGCAGTTTTCCATCAATGCACTGTTTTAGCCATTTTTGCATGATCTTTAATAATATTTTCCTTGCATGTGTTATTAATTATATAATCCCACAATTTACATAGTCTATTGGATTACCTTTCTTGGGAATTAAAACAAATTTCTTAGCACAGACTAAGTACATCCTAGGGTTGGTTGGATCTTTTATTTGAAACATGTCAATTGATATCCTATTGATTCCTGATGTCTTATTCCTCCCCCTCCCCACCTCCCCCAATGCTTTCAGTGTAGCTACAAGTTCTCCATCATCACCATTGGTGCTTGGCCACACTTCTTCCTGAAATGTTTCAGTGTTGACTAATTTTTTTTACAGTATTTCATGTATTCCCCCATCATCTTTTGATGTTTCCTGGATCATTTACTATTTTCCCTATAGCACCTGTCAGTATTGCAGCTTGAGGCTTGACTTTGATTATCTGTTCTTTCCATTTAAGAAATGCCAAGCAAAGGGAGCTCTGGTGGCCTAGTGCCAAGAAGCTGCACTGCAATCCCAGATGTGCCTGGTTCGAATCCACCAGATACTTTGTTGGAGAAGAAGGGATAATCTCCTGTACCTGTCAGATCTGATTTGACGGTACAGTGCACAAAAAATAATAAAATAATAAAAAGGACATTCTTTTTAAAAATAAAAAAAGAAATGCCAAGCAGAGGGAGCTCTGGTGGCCTAGTGGCAAGAAGCTGAGCTGCACTCCCAGAGGTATATGGTTCGAATCCACTAGATGCTGTGCTGGAGAAGGAGGGACAATCTCCTCCTGTACCAGTCAGATCTGATTTGATGGTACATACCCAAAATAAGAAAATAAAAAAAGAGAAATGCCAAGCAAATAATTTCTTTTTTTGTTTTCCAACTTAAGCTCTTTGAACATTTCATTATAAAATAAAAAGGTTAGTATTTGGAAAATACAGCCTTGGAGATATAAATGATGCTGGAGATTACAGATAAAATTTTATCTGACAACAGTTATTCTTTGCAAAAACCTTATTTTCCTTCTTTTTTTAGATAAAATTTTTATTTTATACTGGTTTACTTACATTTTTTTTCACACCAGATCTTTCCCATTTCCTTTACCCACCCCTCTTTCCACCCATCAAATTTTGAGACCCAATGATCCCCCCTCCTCTCTCCCATCCTCACCCCTCTGCTCCCACTTTCCCCCCTTTTACTCATACACATTTTACTAATTATCTATTTACACAATAATGCGAAGAGCTTATTTTCAACAACATCAATGGTGACTATAAATGTAGTCTTCCACTTGTAGTGTACACAAAAATAAAATTTACTATATTTGTGGAAATCTGCTGTCAAAGACCTCTCCAAAGTGCCAAGGAACAAGGACATCATACAGCAAGAAAGTAGCCAAAAGGCTAAATCTACTGCTATTGATACATTATGATTCTTAACTATCTGTAGGATAGAGTAGAACTGGCCTATGGGATTTCCCAGGTATAAATCTTTATGAAAGAAGACCTCCTTATCTTTGTCCTGTGGAGTGGCTGATAGGTTTAAACCACTGACTTGCTGGTTAAAAGACAACATTTTAACCACTGAGTCACTGGGTTTCAAAGAAAGTCAAAGGATAGGAAGGAAAAGATCTCAATGAATGTCTACAGTCTTGGAAATTGAATCTTGAGCATAGAACAAGGAAATAAAAGAGATAATTATGTAAAAGAGCGGACAAAAAAATGGGTATGAATGGTTGAATGGAAAAATCTATTTGCTTTGTAAAGTTTTACCCATAATCAAGATAAAAAGAAAATAAAGAAGGAACAAAAATCAGAAGAAAATTTCACACTATGTCTTAAAATGAAACGTGCAAAAATCTAGAATTAGAAAAATTTATATTCATTTTAAGGAAACAATATGCTAGACATTTCTCAAGCTGAAAGAACTGAAGAAAAAGCTAAACCTTGAGTTATGACTTTGAAGGATGCTACCGTAATGAAGATAGTAAATAAAGCAGGAAACTTCAAAAGAAAATTATGTCAGAAAGATTTGGTAGCCATTTAATTATTTCAGGAGATCGTAGATTACTTAGAGCCAATGATTTTGATGGAAGACATTCAAGCTGCACTCAACACATTGGTGAAAAGCAAAATTTCAAGAATTAAAGAAATACCAATTGAGGTGGTCTAACAAATAAAAGCAAGCATTTACTTGTCTGTGCCAAGAAATTTCAAAGACAGCTCCTTGGCAAACAGACTGGAAGGCCTCCATATTTATGCATATTTCAAAGGAATGTGATCCACAGGATGCTGGAATTGTTGAACAAATCATTACTGCTCCATCCAAAAAAATTTTATTCAAGATAATTTTAAAACAATTGCAACAATACTTGACATTGACTTGTTAGAAACTCAAGCTGGACTAAAAAAAAAAAAAAATAGAACAAAGGATATTATTGCTGAAACTAAATAGATGTTGACTAAGAGCAGAAAATACCAGAATCGTTTACTTGTGTTTTATTGATGATACAAAGGCATTCAATTGTGTAGATTGTAACAAATTATGGATAACATTTCAAAGAAATTAAGTGTGCTTGTGCGAAATCTTTGCATAGACCAAGACACAGTCTTCAAAAAGAACAAGAGGATAAAAACCTACACCCTGTGGATTTGCTGCCAGACCACTGTAGTAAAGTGAATAGTGCAATAAAGTGTATCACATTAAATGTTTGGATTCTCAGTATATATGGAAGTTGTTTAATTTATATTCTAATAAATGTGCAATGTTGTTTTGTTGTTATGTTCCATTGTAGATGTCCCTCTTGACATGAAAAAGACATCATCTTGGTGAAGATAGAGGGTGAGAGGAAGAGAGGAAGTCCTCTAATAAGATGGATTGACACAGTGACCGCAGTGATGGCCTTGGACATGGTGGAGATTGTGAGGATGGAACAGGATAGGGGAGTGTTCTCATCTGCTGTTCAACTCATTGCTGTTGTGTCAGAACCAACTCATAGCTGATCCTCCAGTGGGATTTCAGAGACTATAAATCACAAGGGGGAGATTGCCCATCTTTCTGCCAAGGAGCAGCTGGTTCTGACTCTATGATACCCAACACCAACAACATCTTTGCCTCTATGGCAGCTAGTGGCCCATTGGTAAGAAGTTGCATGGCAGTCCTGAAGGCATGCTGTCTGAATCCTCCAGCTGCTTCACAGAAGGCTGCCTAATCTCCTTCTGTGCTATTTATTGCCTCTGAAAACCCACTAGAGGTCAGCTATGGATTGATTCCAACTCGGTGACAAACAACATCTTTGTCTCGAAGGAGTTCATTTAGGGTTGAAATAGTGACTATAACAATGGTCTTGAGCATGACAGAGACTGTGAAGATGGTACAGAATAGGTCAAGGTTCAGGTCTGTTCATAGGGTTGTATGAGGTCACTATGAGTTATAGGTGATTGGACAGCAATTTAGATACATGGATGAATGGATGGATTGGGGGGAGAGAGAGAGAGAAAGGCAGGAGAGTGGATTTAAGTAGTGTTTGGGTGATATATCCATGGAAGAAGGACAGACAGTCTCCTCCTGTGGGTCAGTTTCTTCATGATGGCAAACAACAACTCATTGTCATAGGGTCAAACTGACTCATATTTGACTCTCCATTAGTTTCTGAGACTGTAAATCAAACAGGAGATTTTCCATCTTTCTTCCATGGAGCTGCTGGTGGATTCAAACAGCCAGAGACATGGTTTTGTGGGTTAGCAGCCTAACCCCATGGGCTAAGCCAAACATACATACACACTGTTGTTAGGTGCTGTTGAGCCCTGTACAACTCATAGTGATCCTATGGACAACCGATCTGAAGCCTGTCCTATTCTGTACCATCCTCATAATCTCTGACACCCTCAATCCCATTGTTTGTGGTCATTGTGTCAATGATCTGGTTTAAGGCCTTCCTCTCTTTGGTCATCGGCCTACCCTTCCAAGCATCATGTCCCTCTCTGAGGAATAATTTCTCCTAGAAGCATGCCGAAAGTATATAAGGGGAAAGCTTAACCATCTTTGCTTCCAAGGAGTACTCTGGCTGCACCTTCTCCAAGACATGCCTGTTTGTTCTTTGGGCAGTCCAGGGGATATTCAATACCCTTCTCCAGCACCACAGCTCAAAAGCATCAATTCTCCTGTATTTCTTATTCATTGTCCAGCTCTCATATGCAAATAAGCTTGCTGATCATCCAATCTCCTTGCTTTGCAATCATGGATAGTGAGGGAACTGTTTCAATATCGCATTGCTAGAAACTCAAAAATACTTCTCATAGAAACCAAAAAAAATCAAGTACAGATGAATGTCCAAAAAAAGTTTTCTTCTGAAATAAAGCTCTTAAAATAAGGCCAGGCTGCTCGTCTGTAATGGTTCCCCTTCTAATCCTATTTATCTGAAAGAGCAAGTTCTTTTGAGTTTAAGGATTTGTTGTATTCTAGCGTGAGTTTACACATAGAGACCCCATAGGACAGAATGGACTGCCCCATAGGGTTTGCAAGGTCTCACAGAAGCAGATTGTCGTATCTTTCTGTATGTAACTGCTAGTGGGTTTGAACTCTTTAGCTACTACAACATTAGGGCTGGAATTGATCCCATGGCAGTTGTTGTTTTATTAGGTACTGTTGAGTCAAGTACAACTCACAGTGACCCTATGAATAGCCGACCTGAACCTTGCCCTCTTCTGTGCTGTCCACAACATCTCGGACACACTAGGACCCATTGGTGAAGTTACCATGTTAACCCATCTCACTTGAGGTCTTTCCTTTTCTTCACTGATCCTCCATCTATCTGAGCATGATGTTCCTTTCCAAGGATTGCTTTACCTAGCTTCATGTCCAAAATATGAAAGACAAAAGTTCATCACCTTTCCCTCCAAGGAACATTCTGGCTGTACTTTTCCCCAAAACATATCTATTTGTTCTTTTGGCAGTCTGTGAGATATTCAGTACTCTTCTCCAGCACCAGAACTAAAAGGCATCAGTTTCAGGAAGTCTCATATGAACAAACACCAAGGGTAATGAAGAATGAAGTTCAAGCTACACTGAAGTCATTAGCAAAAAATAAGGCCCCAGGAAACAATGGAATACCAATTGACATGTTTCCACTAACAGATGCAGCTTGGACTTGCTCACCTGTTAATACCTTGAAATTTGGAGGACAGCTACCTGACAGACTAACTAGAAGAGATTCATATTTATCCTCGCAATAAAGGTGATCCAATAGAATGTGGTAATTTCATTGAATAATAGTGTTAATTATTAATGGCATTAATATCTCATGCAAGCAAAATATTCTAGAAAATCATTTAAAAAAATGGCTAGAAGGGTACATTGATTCCTTTGTCTAAGTGGATAATTTTTAGTGTGAATCAGAGTTTAGTGGGTGGCCCACAACAACAATGAAAAGTGTTTCCTGTCCAAGAATATAAACTCCACGAGGGCGGAGGTTCTGTCTGTTTAGTTTGGTGATAAAATTTGAGCACTTGGAGCAAAGATTTGCTCTCAGGTAATACTCGACACACCACTATCAGATTAACTGATGAACAAAAGAATGAAGTTTGAATGGCAGCCAGACTTGATAGCATTGAAAATTCAGGACTGATTAACAGGAGAAAGAAAAGTGAGATGCGACAAGGCTACACGTGACAGCATGAAGTTCTGTTAAATATGTGGAGCACCAAGAACTCTCATTTGTTGGTGGCGATGCAAAGTAGTACAGCTGCTTTGGAAGAAAATCTGGCAGTTTCTTACAAAGCTAAATATATGCTTATCGTATGATGTCACAATCACATTCATTTACCCGAATGACTTGAAAATCTGTGTGTATGTAAAATATGCAACTGAGTGCTTATTTCTTAATTGTTCTTAAGCTTGTTTCTTAATTGTAAGTAAATAGGAAACAATTAAGATGCCTTTCCATAGGTGAATAGACACATAAACTGGAATACATTCATACAATGGAGCAACAAAAAGAAATTAACTTAGCAAGTCATGGAAAGACATAGAGGAATTTTAAATGTATACATATAAATGAAGTAAAGACAGTCTTCAAAAGGTACATATTGTTTTATTTCATCACTACAATGGAAAATTCTGGAAAAGAGAATTTTAGAGGAAAACGTTAATGTTTTCTAAGGGTTCAGGGGCAGAGAGGGTTACATGGTGAGGCACAACAGATAGGGAAACTATATGATATGGCAGTGGTAGACATGGAACCTTTTATCTTTGTGAAAATCCATAGAAATGCACAGTACCGAGTGAATTCTAAGGTGAACTATGGGGTTGACTCAGTACTCATGCATAGCAGTTCATTAACGCTAACATTCTGATGGAAGATGTTAATTAAAAATAAGAAAAACTGTTTATGGAGGAAGTAGCACATATGGAGCTCTGTACTTTCTGTGCTTCCCCCCCCCCTTTTAAATCAAAGACTGCTCCAAAAAATTTATTTTAAAAAATCCCCAAACTTTTCAAAGATTTGTGTGTTATCTTACTGTAATCAAGAGTAGTGGATTGAAACTCACTGGAGGGTCAGCTATGAGTCCATGAGTCACTTCCAAATTGACTACACTAAAACAATCCAGATGTAGCGAGTTCTGCTGGACTAGTGGGTAAAAACTTGTTCTGTCAACTCAAAGGCAGGCAGTTTGAATCCATTAACTAGAGGCTCCACAGAAGCTTGATGGGTATTCTTCTATGTGATTGATAGCTTCTGAAACTCATTGGAAAGTAAGCTATGAGTAACTTCTCAGTGGCACATAACTATCTAGAAATGGGCTTGAGGGGTGAAGAGACACTTTTAAAATTCACTCTCACCTAATTTGTTGTATTTGTTATGAATGCCAACTAATTAGAAACAAAATTAGCATGATTCTATGCTGTCCTTATAATCTCTGGCACTGTGTATTTTCATATTTTGGTTCACAGAACTTTTATGCTAATATGGGAAACTGGGATTTTGTGAGGAATTGTTATAGTAGCAATGTACATTTGTAAGGAAAAGAACATAAACCATGTATGTCTTAGAATAAAAATACTTTGCTTTTGGAGAGAAAAAAAAAAGAATAGTAAATTTAGTGGACATTTTAAGAATCTTTGTACAGATTCCATTTTTGTCCTCCTCCACTTTTGTCCTTCTCTAGTGATGAGAGCAGGAAGCTCTAGGAGCCTAGTGGTAAGGAATTGTACTGGCAACCGAAAGGTATGTGGTTCAAATCTCTAACTGTTCTGTGAAGGAAAGATGGCCAATCTCCTTCTGTGCAATTTACTGCCTCTGAAAACCCACTGTAGAGTCAGTGATGGGTAGGTTCCCAACAGTACACAACAACAGTGATAATTGCTAAGAAGAGCACAGATAATGCAATCATCCTAAAATCCCTCAAACTTTACTTGCTATCATTCAACTCCTGATATCGAATTAATTTTCATATTTATAGGATAGGACAGAGTTTAAAACTATTGTGCATAGGGTCAGTGTGAATCACAAGTAACTTGATGGCACACAATAACAACAATAACCAGATACTTATATTTATTCGCACCTGGCTGGCACAAATCATTAAACAATTGCTGACTGAAAGAATGATAGTTCAACGCCTTCCGCAGTTGCCTCTGAGACAGACCTGACACTGTTTTCAGGGGCCACAGCCTTGAAAACCCTCTGGATCAGTTCTAATCAGCACACGAGGAGTTTCTCTGAGCGAGGACTGATTGAAGGCATTCACCTGTAATATACAAGAATTTACCACATGTTTTACTTCAGGCTTTTTGCTTACTTTAATGAAAGGAGGTGGGGTCTCCATGTCAAGCTTACATGACAAGCTGCTAACTGAAATCCATGGGACACTCCTTAGAAGAAAGATGTGCAATATAAAGCTTTACAGCTTCAGAAACCAGACGGGGGATAATGATGAGTATGAATCAATTTGATGGCGGTGGGTGGTGGCCATGGCATTATGGAAGGAAAGACCAAGGGGTGGACTTTGCCCGTGGTGTCAGCATGCAGGAGATGAAGCAATGGACTTGAGTACCATAGAGTCAGAACTGACCCATAGCTGACCCTCCAGTGGGTTTTCAGAAGCAGTAAATCATGCAGGAGATGACAGCTCCTCTTTCTCCATTGGAGCAGCTGGTGGATTTGAGCCACGTACATTTGGGTTGGTAGCACAATTTCCTACCACTAGACCACTAATTCTCCCTAAGAGTAATGGGCTAACTCTGGTTAAAACACAGCATAAATACTGGACCTCCAGTAGTCCTGAGTTGGGGGAATATAACTATCAGGGTGCAGCCAGTAATGATGTTTTTCTCTCAAACTGCATGTTGCTTGTCTTCTAATAGTGATTATAAAAATTCAATTTAGTTTCACTCAAAGCTATAATTTAAGTTACTGAGCATCTACTCAACAAATCATTATGCAAGACATTTGGGAAAGGCTGAAAGTCAAAGATTGTATTCTAATAAATACTGTCTGTTTGAGCTATTGCCTACTTGGCACATTGCCTGCAAGCCCTGAGGAATGATGGGAACAGTAGGAGGAACTTGCCTGGTGGTCAAGCCTTTATGTTGTGAGGTTGGAAGAATGAAGGAGGAACCCTTTATAATGTATTTTAAAAGATCTACTCAAACATGAAGACTAAGTTAGAGAATCTGAAGTAAAACACAGAGAATTTGTTTAGTAGGAACAGAGAAATTTGATGATCTGATTAATAAACATTTTCAGTGAAAACTATGAAAAATAACGAAGCTATGAATTATGTGATTTCTAAACTAGGTATAAAGAACTTTAATATGGATTTCCCTGAATCTTAAATCTAACTTTTAGTAGAGAACCTACGTTTTAGATAAATGTAAGAAAAGATGAAAAGGAAGAATATAAATAATTAGCAGAGATAATACAAAACAAGGAAAAAGAAGTGGCTTAGTGGTAAGTAGTTATGCTGCCAGCCCAAAGGCACACAGTTCAAATCCACCAGTTGCTCTGAGGAAAAAAGATGGATATCTGTTGTGTGATTTACAGCCTCTGCAAATCTGTGGAGGAGGATCAGGTATAAATTGGTTCTGACATGATGGTACATAACGACAAAAATAACAAAACTCTATATAGATAAGGATTTCAGATGAAAATAAACAATGTAGAAAGATAGAAGTTTTAGCCAGATAAAGACCACAAAATGCCATCAAAAGGTCCTTTTGAAAGCAGAAGCAGCAAAACAACACATTCAAAGAGCTGAAAATGGAATGTACAGCACTCAGCAGGAAAGAAGGGCGGGGTGTGGACAGGAGAAAACAAACAAAAAGGTACCATTGCAACGAGTTGTCTAAACCAAAACTTTAAAAAAAAAAATTAAACAATCTTTTGTACAAGAATCCTTAAGTTCCACATTTTTAAAACTTGAAAGATATTGTTGGCAATATTTTATTGGTTAAATAAGATCCAAGTGGTTAAACAGGTAATAAAAGCCAACTGGTAATCAAAAGGTAATTCCTACAACAAAACTCAAGCTATCTCCTTATGTACCATTGAGTTACAATTGACTCACAACTGACCTCTAGACAGTTTTCAGAGGAGATAAACCACAAAGAAGGAGACTGTCCATCTTTGTCCAGCTGAACAGCTGGTGGATTCAAAATTCACGGCTTTAGGTTGATAATGAAACTCCCTCCTTATCTCAAGGTTACCAGTGTTTCCTAGATGTCTTGAGGATGGTACAATAGATACTAGGTGTTTGTTGTTGACAATGACCCTACAAGAGAATACTTGACTCATTTCTTAAAATATATTGCTGTAGTTGTTACATGCAGTGAAGTTGAGTATGACCCATAGTGACACTATGACCAACAGACCTGTTCCATCCTCACACTTCCTGATACACTAGAACCCGTTGCATCAGTCAGTCTCAATCCACTGGTTGAGAGTCTTCTTCTCCTTCACTGACAACTCTGCTCTTTTAATAATTATGTTCCTTTCCAAGGAATAGCCTCTTCTGATGCCCAAAGTATGTGTAGTGGAGCTTTATCGTCTTTGCCTCCGAGGAGCACTCTGGCTGCACTTTCTCCAAGATGTATCTGCTTCTTCTTTTTGCAGTCCATAGTATGTTCAATATTCTTCCCCAACATCATAGCTTAAAGGCATCAATTTGATCAGAAAGACTATGGCCTGAATCAGTTGCACCTTAATTCTCAAAATGACATCATTACTCCTCAATAATTTGAAGAGGTCCCTAACTGCAGTGCAATGCGTATACTTATTTCCTAATTGCTGGTACCAAGGGTATTGATTGTGGATCCAAGTAAGATGAAGTTGTTGACAGTTTTAATTTTTTGTCCACCTATCATTATGTTGTCTATCAGTCCAGTTGTAAGAATTTTTGGGTTTTTTTTGTTGGTTTTTTGTTTTCGTTTGGGATTTTTTTTTTTTTTACTTTGAGATGCAGTACATCACGAAGGCTGTATTTTTTATATTAAATTTTATTAATTTTAATGCACATTTACAGATATTTTGGGTTTTCATTCATTCATTGTTGCACTATTTTCTCTACCCTCCTCCTCAGTTTGTTCTTTTTTTTCCCCCCTTGAAAGTCTGTGTTAATTGTCCAATTGCCACAGTGCTTGTCAAAGCCAGTTCCAATTAGTCTCCTTTGTCAGTGTGTCCTTTGCCATTCCCTATCACTCCTCCCTGAGAGAGACTTCATCCTGATTCATATGGAAAAGGGGATGGTGTATTCTCTTAGCTACTTCCTGCTGAAAAGGGATGCTGTAGGTTTCAGGTGAAGATCTTCTCTCACTACTCTAAAGGGCCCCTTTGGCAGTAGGAAACACATAGACTATTATGGAGATTGATTTTGGAATTTAGATGCACTGTTATCAATTGTGCTTAGCCATACATGTTATCCTTGAAGATGTATCATGGAAGTGTTGCAACCTAGAAGACACAAATTTAACTAACAAGTTAAAAGTACGAGTCAAAAATTAAAGCAATAATATTCCAAGTAGAGGCTCTTATAGTGGCACAAATCAAGTTACAGAGAAAGGTAGTTCTTACAATAAAAGTTCTATTGACTAGCACTTTGTCTATTATAGTATAAAGGTTAGGAACCACAAGATGTAGAGGCTCAACTATGGAAGGCGGTGTTTTTTTATCTACAACAAGTGCTTCAAGTCCTCATGACTTTTAGCAAGTAAGATTGTGTCATCTGCATAACACAGATTATTGATGAGTCTTTCTCCAATCTTGATGCCATATTCTTTTTCACACAGTCCAGTTTCTAGAATAATTTGCTCAGCATACAGATTGAATAGGTATGGAGAAAGAATAGAACCCTGATGCACTCCCTTCTTCATTTTAAACTATGTAGTGTGCTGACCAGTGGGGTTTTCAAAAGCAATACATCACAGAGGAGGAGATTGCTCTTCGCTTTCAGAGAATCTGGTAGAGTCAAACTGCATATCTTTGTGTTGGCAGTGCAATTCATTACTCCAAAATCACCAGACCTCCCTCAGAAAGAATTAAAAAGATAATTGCTTAGTCCTGAAATTGACATCCTTGTTCATCAGCACTTTGGAAATGTCCCTGACTGCAGACTTTTGTAATGTAGCACATCTTTTGATTTCCTGACTTGTACCAAGATTGTTGATTGTAAATCCAAGTAAGAGGAAATTATTGTAGGAAAACCAAATAAAGCTACCTAATTCATTCGAAGAGTGTTAACTCCTGGCTTAGTCACAAAGAGCTGCCTTAACAGGCACAGGAGGGTGACTTTCAAGAATATGTATTTGCTTACTTACAATAAAAAGTATAGTAAAAGAGGGTTTGCTGTTAGATACTGTCAAGTGAGCTTTAACTAACAAAGTTCTTGTGTATAAAAGGAAGAAATGCTGCCCAGTTCTTTACCATCCTAGCAATTGTTGAGATGGTTCACTCCATTGTTGCAGTCATTTGTATTACTCTATCTCATTGAGGAACTCTTCCTTGTTAATCATGTATCTTATCTTCAGAAACCTGTGAGTTTGAATATTCAGGGTGTTATTTTAGGCAGTTGTCATTCTTCATCTATTTCAGACTACGTTGTTGTTAGCTTCTGTTGAGTTGACTACAGTCTCATGGTGGTCCCATGCACTCTGGAACAAATTGTTGCTTGGTCCCATGTCATCCGCATTGATTGTGGGTCAAACCCTCATGATGAATGTAGAGTTTTCACCGGATGATTTTCAAAAGTAGATCTGAAAAAGTAGGCCTTTCTTCCTAGTCCATATTATTCTGGAGGTTCCACTGAAACCTGTTCAGCATCACAGCAATACACAAACCTCCATTCACAAACAGGCGGTGTGGCTGAGTGGAGATGCGTTGGGTGGAACGCCAACCTGATCTTTCACATGAAAGATGAGAATTCTACCAATAAATCATCAGTATTTAACATATTTCAACTTACAGTAACCTACAACCTGAAGGGTTCTTGGACTTGTAGATGCTGCCTGTCAGGCAGGTACTGTCTTCTTACTTACGTGTGTGTCTGTCTATTTTGGTATTTTTATGACTCAGAAGCCATTAGGTTTAGGATTCAACTCGTATGGCCTCATTGAATAACAATAGAAACCACCGTTTCCAAACAGGGTCATATTTATAGGTACAAAAACAACAACAACAACTCTCCCCAAAAGCAAACCCATTGCTGTGAGTCTATTCCAACTCATAGAGACTCTATATGTTACAAAGTAGGATTATTGATCCACAGTTTCTTCCTTGTAGAATATTTATGGACACAGTCATGCCTATGAATTCATTTATGGATTCGATGAAATTTTCAGGGAAGCACATCACCAGGCCTTTCTTCTGAGATTACTCTGGGTGTATTTGAATGGGCAACCTTTTAAGTTGGCTGTTAAGCACAAACTGTTTGCGACACCCAGGTACTTTATTTATAGGTACCTAGGGACTTTACTTACAGGTGCTAAATTTACCAAATCTACTACTGTGGAGTTCATTCTCATTCATAGAGATGCTATAGGATGAAATAGAACCACTGTATCAGGTTTCCAGGACTATAAATCTTTAGAGAAGCATATGGACATGTCTTTCCTCCATTGGTGCATTCTGTCGACCTCTCTGTTAGCATCCTAGCAGTGTAACCACAGCATTACCATGGTTCTTTGTTTACAGGTACCATTGTTGAGATTGTGACACATATTCTAGGGGGGTGCAATTCAATTTGTAAAATCTTCCATAGGAGTTAAATCAGACGGTATTAGAGTTGAGTGGGGTGGGTTTCTAGGATCAGAGAATATAGCTTCTCTATGCTGTACTTTGGAAGCAGGAGTGGCAAATGGCCTCTATCCTTCCCTCTCTTTGATCATCCATTTCAATATAAACTCCCTGCCTGTGAGTTTGTTGTTCTTGTTGTTAAGTACCATCTAATTTGTTTTGATACCTATTGACCTTATGTTGGACAGAATAAAATCTTGCCCCATCCTGCATCACCCTCACAGTCTTTGAGGTGTTTAAGCTCATTAAAGCTGTTCCTCTGCCAATCATCTTATTCAAGGTCTTCCTCTTTTTCTCTAGCCCTCTCTCTACTTTTTCACAAATGGAATTCTTCTCCATTGGCTGGCTCCTCCTGGTAACATGGCCAAGGAATGTGAGTAGTTTCCCATCCTTGGTTCTTAGGAGCAGTCTGATTGGTGGGCTGGCTTCCTAGCTTTCACAAGATCTCAGGCATCACATCTGACACAACATAAAACTCCAGAAAAGAAGAGGGCACACACCTTTCTAAAGACTTCTTGCAAAGAGAAAACAAAATGTGAGCTTACATTCTTTGATCTTTACATTTATATTGACAAGAATTCTATCAAATGCAGTTTTATACTAGTGAATAGTAAGAGAAATAGAATTTCCAAGTGGCATCAGTTAATCAAAGTGCACCTACCTTGGCCAGATAAATGTGAATAATTCAAAACTTTGTTAGTAAGGAAACAGCATGGGGAGAAAAATTGTTGGGTGGGCAACCAACAGCATCTGCCATAACCTCTCTCTTATGTATGATCATATTCATTATTTTTCGTGCATACTTCTTTGCTTTTGGACAAATGCATAAAGTTATATAATTACCACCATTATAATAAAGATACAGCCAAGCATATTATGTAAGTGCTTGGATTGGTTTATTATCAACAAGCATGGAATTTCTAGGGTGGGGCACACAAGCAAAAGAAAGAAAAACAGAGGGTTCTGGTTGTTACACCCTTTGGATACAGTTCTGTGGAGTGGGTATATCTAAGTGTAATAAAACAAAAATAAAACAAAAACAAAAAATCCAAACCAGCTGTAAGTGAGCTGGCTCTAACTCTTAGGGACCCCGTGTGTGTCAGAGCAGAATTTTGCTCCATGAGTTTTTCAGTGGTTGATTTTTCAGAAGTAGATCCCAAGCCTTTCTTCCAAAACACTTCTAGGTGTACTTGAATGATCAGCTTCTGGTTAGTGGACAAGCCCATAGCTTTTGTGCCGGTCATGTACTCTAAATTGCTATCTCAAATCTCAACTCACTGTTGTGTAACAGGAATTGGCTCCTAGCTGACCCTCCAGTGTATTTTGAGAAGCTGTAAATTGCACAGAAGGAGACGGCATCATTTTCCTGTGGAGTAGCTCATGGATCCTAACATCAAGAGAGGCATCCTCTTTGGGTTAGCAGTGCCATTCCCTAAGGACTACTGCCACCAGAGCTCCCTATGTCTAACAGGGGGAGTTCAAACAGCACAGTATCTAAAGGAGAGAGTGTCTCCTGCTAGGAAGTTATGACTGGCCTTGAACATAGAACTGTATATGGCTCTGAGAAAACCCTGCTGGGGTCCTCATGGTGGTGGTGGGGCAGGTCAGCACTGAGGCTTATCAGAGTCCATCTATAAACCTCTCTATACACTATAGTCAACCTAATGATTTATTCTCTACCTAGAACTTAAAACTTTTGCTTTGTTTTGCTTCCATTTCTTGCCTGGGTGGTTGAAGTCCTCTCTCCATATTCAGGACATGTATCCCAACCACAGGGGTAGACCGAGTCTGAGGAGAAAGAACAAGTTGACATCAGGATGGCATGTTAGGAACTTTGGTCTGCCTTTTTGGTCTTGATTATGTCAAGTGGATGATGCTGATGAACTGCTCCCCCAAAACATAGCATGGCCTCTGTAATGAGTTTAAGCAGAGCAAATAGAATAAAATGAAGTCATGATTGTAATAAGAACAGCAGTCACAGTGGTTTGCATTACAAACCAAAATGACTGTCTGGGAATGGTAGCTTTTCAGGCCCGTTAACAATCCTCACAGTGTTTCAGTCTCATGAATGAGCCTGACTGTGCTTAAAATGACACTCATCTAATGGGTCACTTTCTTTCAGGAAGCTGACTCCATTGCCTGTCCTTATTGCCCAGGCCCAGCTATTGGACAGCTAGTGACTTTGTGCATAGTAGAAAAAGTCTCCCCTACTTCATGCTGCTTTATTTCTATCTATTGTAAAACTGCTGTGAAATGCTGTAAAGCTGCTGTTGCGATTATAAAGATTCCCCAAGCCACAAACTTAGAGTGCTCTTCCTCAGAGTTGTGTAATGTACAACCAGCATAGCTGGACACAGCAGTGCTACGACTCAGTGACTGTGGATGGAGATAAGTCACATTGTTTTAGAAGTGTAGTGTTCCTGCCAATGGTTTTGAGAATTCCTGATAGTTAGGGAATTTATCCATTCTTTTATTCTAGTCTAGGCCTAATGCAACATAGTATATGCACATTGTTTTATTTAAGTGTTGCCTATTAGCTGTGGGAAGTTTTTAAAAAAGCAGCACCCAAAGATGAGAAGGCTTATATTAACTGCCTTAATTCACACAGCTCTTGGCATTATTTGGTTGTTATGTGCCATCAAATTAGCATCGACCCGTAAGTGACTCTCCAGTGGGTATTCAGAGGCTGTAAATCACACCGAAGAAGATTACTAATTTTTTTTCCCATGAAGCAGTTGGGGGAGTCAAACTGTATACTTTCATGTTGGCAGTGCAACTTCTAACTGCTAGACTATTGAGAATTACTGGAATTGATATTAATAATTACTATGGAGGTTGGTATTGCCACATTTTAAGATTTTAACACTTTTCTATTGAGTTTTGGGCAGTCTAAAAGTGATTCAATTGGCTAAAATGCTCAGTGGCTTACAAAACTTTGGAGATTTGAACCCACCTAGAGGTGCCTTAGAAGAAAGGTATGGCCAATTATTTCTGGAAAGTCAGCCATGAAAACCCTGTGAACTCGAAAGACTAGATAAGAACTTTAGGGGAATTGAGTTCATTTTACTGGGGGAGAAATAATTCAGAAAATGGCAGTGAGAATGGTTGCCCAATTCAAAGGATGTCTCCAATGCCACTGAGCTGTACCTGTAGAAACGATTGAATTGATATATGTTTTGCTTTGTGTATTCTCAACAAAAACAAGAACAAAATCCTGTGGCACAGTTCTCTGATAGATATGGGATTCTGTGAGTCAGAATGGATTGGTTGGCGTTTTGTTTTGTTTTGTTTTTTTTTGTTTTGTTTCTTGGGGGAACATGAAGACTCTATGAGTAAAGAGAACAAGGTATTCCTGATCCAGGCCACGGTCTTCTCAATTGCTTGTTATGCATCTGAAAGCTGGACAATGACTAAGGATGACAAAAGAAGAATCAATGCCTTTGAATTGTGGTGCTGAAAGAGAATATTGAACATACTATGGGTGGCCAAGAGAACAAATAGTTCTGTTCTGGGGAGGGTGAAATCAGGCTGCTCCCTGGAGGCAAGGATTTTGAAATTCTGGCTCACATGCTTTGGGCATGTTGCCAGAAGAGGCCAGTTCTTGAAGAAGAATATCATGCTTGGGAGGATGAAGCCCAGTAAAGGAAAACGCTGAATGAGATTATTGACACAGTGACTTTGGTAATGAGGCAAGATGTGTCAGAGACAGTGAGAATGGCTCAAGACAGGGCAGAGTCAGAGCTATTGTTCTTAGAGTCGCTATGAGTCGTAGTGGATTCAATGGCACCTAAGCACAATATGATTCTTAATGCAGAGCTGGTAGTTAGTTATGTGTTGTGCTTCTAATAAAATGATTGGTGGTTCAAATCTACCAACCATGTTCAGAGTTTATAGTACTTTTAAAGTTCCTATTTAAGAACTGGTGTAGTGTATAGCATATCATGCTGCTAAATGAATGCCCTGAAGTTTTACTCTTAACCTCAGGCTCGCTGAGGGAGAAAGATGGGCAGTTTCTTCCTGTCAAGATTTGCTGCCTTGACAACCTGATAGAAGGTCACTATGAATTGACTCCCCAGCAATCTCTTTTGGTTTGGATGATACTTAAAGTGCTAAAGAAGATGATGATGCAAACACCTGAAAAATCCCACATATTAAGGAAAATGAAAAAAAAAAAAGATTTTTCCAGATCACTTGACTGAGGACAATACAAGCAGCTGCTCCAGCTGAGGAGGTGAACTTCACAGTGGCCTCTGGTTGCCTACTGCAGTGGGGACAGATATGCTTTTCCTCCACTAAGAGGATTAGCCCTCCAAACTGGAAGCATGCTGGCAAAGGTTCAAGGCAGAGAGCCCAAGCTTTGATAATCCCATGGCCTTAGAGGAGGGCCTGGCAGCTGCCTCCCAGACACATGCCAAAGAGGAACCTGATGACCAAAGATGCTGTTTTTCTTTCTTTAGCGTTTTAGGAGTCATGTGAGGTAGGGTGGAGTTGGTTTTGCGTAGTTTTGGGTCTAATAAAATGTCTTGGTGGATTCCTGTGCTTCTCAAAGTCCCTGGGGCTGCAAATGGTTAACAGATTCGATGACTAAAATCCTCTGGTGTCTTCATCTTGGAGGATGCTGATTGAAGTGAATGAGAAATGAAAGATTTTGCTCAATAGCTTCTTATTGGGTTCTCTTACATGAAGGATTCTTAATTTAGCTGATTTACTCCTCCTAATTAGATTTAGCAATTAGGATTGCCCATTAACCTAGAGTTTTTCTGTGAGATTCTGATCCTCCTTCATGTGTGTATGGCTTGAGGCACCACAGCTGTGTAATTAGCAGTTAAACCCACATCTCCTATTCAAAGCAGAGGCGCTGTGTGCAGACAAGCCCAGGTGGCTGGCTCCTCAAACCAGTCGGATTCAAGAAGCATGCGCAAAGCTCTTTATCAAGCCTTTGGGGGTGACAGAAAGATGTGTAAGGCAGTCTAGAACTTCTAAGACCCCACGAGTCATTTATTTGCTCACTTAACACATATTTATTGATTACCTACTATTTGGACGGTCCAATCACTTCCTCCTCCTGCAGACAGTTAACATGTTAGTTAGCAGCCTAATGCTTAAACACTGTGTCACCAGGGCTCCTTATGGAAAAACATTGCAATCAAGGCCATTTTTAAAAAGTTCCCTGAAGTTATATCTTGGTGCAAAGTGCTCTGGGGTTATAGAGGAGGAAGACACTAATTTTGAACAAAAGAAAGAGTAGGTATTGTGGAAGGGTTTGTGTAAATATTGATTCTGTTAACCACATCTATTTAACCTGTATGCTCAGCAAATAATGTGAGAAATGCTGATTGAAATATATCACTCACAGAAGGACAAATACTGCATAACACTACTGTTATAAAATAGGACTGACGTGGGAGTTGGGGGAAAACTAAGAAAAGAGGGGATAAGTAACGAATACTGCATTGGAACAGATGAAGGAAAGGACTGTTTAAAAGAAATATATGATTAGGCATTATTTGTATGAAATAGTCCTGAATAAGAGACGCATAGCAAAGTGGACTTGGGGGATGGGGGTGGATTATGCAACAATGACTGATTTTTTTTTTAAAGTAAACGCGTGAGTATGGAGTAAAATGTACAACAATGAATGGATGAAAATCCAACTTTTCTGTTGTTGTTGTTATGTGCCATCGAGTTGATTGTGATTCATAGTGACCCTATGTACAAAAGCCCTAAACTCTGCTTTATTCTGTGTCAACCTCATTGTGTCCAACACACGTACTCCCATTACATAAGTCACTGAACCAATCCATCTCATCGAGGGTCTTCCTTGCTTGCACTGTCCCTCTACTCTCCCAAACATGATGTCCCTCTCCAAGGACTAGTCCTTCTTTACAACATCCCCAAAGTATGTCAGGTGAAGCTTCAGAATCCTTGCCACCAAGGAGCAGCTCGGTTTCACCCTCTCCAAGACAAACTTGTTTGTTCTTCTAGAAGTCCATGTTATATTCAACACTCTTCTCCAGCACCACAGCTCAAAAGCATCAATTTTCTTTTTATCATCCCTAGTCATTGTCCAGCTCTCTGATGCATAGCAAACAACTGCGAAGACTATGGCCCGGATCAGGTGCACCTTCGTCTCCAGCCTGACATCATTGTTCTTCAGTATTCTGGAGAGGTCCAGAGCTGACTTTCCCAATGCAATTTGTCTCTTTATTTCCTGGCTGCTGGTACCAAGAGTGCTGATTGTGCCACCAACAAACTAAAACTGTTAACTATCCCAATCTCTTCACCATCCATGATAATGCTTCCAATTGGCCTAGTGGTGAGAATCTTTGTTTTCTTGATGTTGAGTTTCAACCCATATTGAAGGCTGCAGTCCTTGACCTTCTGCAGCAAGGGCTTCAGGTCCTCCTCAGTTTCAGCAAGCAGGTTTGTGTCATCTGCATAACGCAGGTTGTTGATGAATCTTCCTCTAGTCCTGATGTCGCATTCCTCCTTGTACAGCCCAGTGTCTTGTATGATCTGTTCTGCGTACATATTGAAAAGATATGAAGACAGAATACAACCCTGGCAGACACCCTTCCTGATTTTGAACCATGCGGTGTTTCCTTGCTCTGTTATGATGACTGACTCTTGGTCCAAGTATAGGTTTCACATTAGCACAATCAAATGTTCTGGGATTCCCATTCTTCTCAGAGTTAGCCACATTTTGTTGTGATCCATACAGTCAAATGCCTTTGCATAGTCAATGAAACACAGATAGACATTCCTCTAGTACTCTCTGCTTTCTGCCAACATCCATCTAACATTAGCTAACTTTTCTGTAAACTTACATTAAAATCACAATAAAAAATAATGCAAGAAACTAGACTATGTGACATCACGTCGTCTCATCAACAACTTATGACACTTCTGACATAAGCTCACTTGTGGAAAGTAAAGAGGACAAGAAACATTGACTGAAGTTCAAAGGCTACAGAATTCAATATGGATTTCACCACAACATCAAGAAAACAACAAAAAAACCTCTTATCTGTGCCAATAAGCAACATCACAAATTTGGCAAGGACTTAATTTTGCTTGGTTCTACAATCAACACTCATAGGAGCAGCAGCCAGAAAATCAAATGATGTCTTTCACTGGAAAAATATGTAGCCAAAGATCTTTCTCTAAACTTAGTACTTTTGTAAGAGTAAGGATATCAGTGTGAGGACTAAGGTGTGCCTGACACAAACCATAGTATTTTGAATTGCTTTATATGCACATGAGGATTGAACCATGACTAAAGAAGGGGGAATGTTGTTGTTGACTAAGATTCATAAGGAGGCTATAACTTGTCCTATCTGGCACCATCATCAAGATCTCTGATATGCTTCATTCTCTTGTTATGATCACTGTATCAATCCATCTTGTTGAGGATCTTCCTCTCTTTCTCCAACCTGCCACTTTACCAAGTATAATATCTGTCTTTTTCCAAACTGGTCTCTCATCAAAGCATGCCCAAAGGCTGTGAGAAAAAGTGTCACCGTTTTTGCGTCTAAGGAGCACCCTGGTTGAGCTTCCTCCAATACAGAATTATTTGTTCTTTTGGCTGGCAGTTTATGAGATAGTCAGTACTTTTTGCCAATACCACAACTCAAAGGCATTCATTTTTCTTCTGTCATTCTTATTTATTGTCAACTTTCAGATGCATAGGAAGAAATTGAAAGTATCCTGGCTTGAATCAGGCAAACATTAGTCTTTAAACTACTATCCTTGCTCTTTAGCACTTTGGAAAGGTCCTTGACAGCGTATTTTCCCAATACAACACAGCTTTTGATTTCCTGATGGCTGTTACCATGGGTTTTAATTGGGGGTCCAGAAAATTTAAATTAAATTGTTAACAACTTCAATCTTGAGCTGCTCTTTGATATCTTCTGTTCATCTCATTTACATCAGTATTTCTTCCCTTTGTTTTGGCCTGTTTACATTCTAGTGCAGTTTTAATCCATTTTTTCCTTTTGTTTCCCCTCTGTCTTTGTTGTATCTTAGGCTGGAAGGTAGTCACAGTACATCGAGGCTGCAACAAGGGCCTGTGCCCACAGTGGTACAGATGGTGAGAGACAAGGCAGAGTTTTGTTCTGAAGTGAGTGGGCTTGTTCAGTAAGTTATTAACAAATTGTTGTTGTTGTTGTGTGCTGTCAAGTCGAAACCGACCCATAGCTGACTCTCCAGCAAGTTTTCAGAGGCATTTAATCACACTAAAGTAGATTGCTCATCCTTTTTCCACAGAGCATCTCTTAACATTCACAATCTTATGGCTAACTTTGGGAACAGATTACCAAACCTTTCTTTCTAGTCTGTCTCAATCCAGAGGCTTCACTGAAACTTGTCCCCTGTGGGTGACTATGCTGGTGTTTGCAGAACTGGTGTCATAACATCCAGAGTGACAGCAGCACCCAAGCCACCACAGTGTAACAAACTGACAGACAGGTGGTGGTTCTAAGTAATACAGAACCTCACAGAAAGGTACAAATATTTTCATTCTGTGCATTTATTTTTACTATCACTGTTCCCCTATTTCTTCCCATCCCCAATCTACTTACTTTTACCAATTCAGCAAAAAAGGAAGAAAACACCCTTTACTCTCTTTTCCGTTCTCTTCCACCCTCTCCTCCCTTATGTTCATTAGCTTTCTTCCCTGTCCCTTTGTTAGTATTTACAGTATCTGGGAAGGAAGAATGGAGATGCTTAAATGGGTTTTAGAGAATAGTTGAGAGTTTTACCACACTGTGAATATAAGGCAAGTCTTTCCTTCTTTTCCCTCAAACTCTTGCATGGAAAGCAATTTCTTAGGGAAACTTTGTGTAGTTGCCTCTGGTATTTTAAGCCATTTTCTGGTGGGTGTGTTCCAAGGCAAGCATGTGCATAGATTCTTTGCTTCAATTAATAAGGCCAAGGAGCCCTAGCACTGCAATTGTCGAGCACTCAAAAGGTTGATGGTTTAAACCCATCAAGCTGCTTTATGGGAGAAACACCTAGCAATTTGTTTGTTAGGGTAATGGGAGGTTTCCAGACCTGATTCATTAGCTGGGTGCAAACTAGAAAGGCTGCTTCTCTAAATGAATGTTGTAAGAGCAGAATAACAACATACACCACACTCAACATAATATCCTCCATCGTCACCCATTTTGTATAATATTTCATGAGTTCTTTGTTTTTCAGTGCTGTATAATATTCCATTGTGTGAATATCTCACGGCTTCTCTATCCATTCCTTTGATGGTGGGCACTTGAGTTTCCCACTCTTTGCTATATTGTGAACAAAGCAGCAATAGACATGGGTGTGCATATATCTGCTTGGGTGACAGTTCTGGTCTCTTTAGGGTATATTCTCAGTAGTAGAATTGTTATAAAACAGGACTGTCATGGGGGTTGGGGAGAATCTAAGAAAAAAGGGTATAAATAATGTGCATGGCATTGATATAGATGAGGGAGAGAACTGTATAAAAGGAATATATGATTAGGTATTATTGACATGACAAAAGTCCAAAATAAGAGCTGTATAGTAAAGTGGTCTGGGGTGGGGTGGGAGTGGGGAACTGTATAACAATGAAAGAACTTTTTTTCCAAAGAAAAAGTGATCTGGAGGGAAGGAGAGGGAGCAGGGAGGAAAATGTGCAACAATGAAGGATTGGAAACCCAAATTCTTTATAAATGTTCCTTAAAATCTCAATTAAAAAATTAAAAAAAAAAAAACCCACCCCACCCATACACCACAGAATGGACAGCTAAAGACAGAAAAAGTTACTAAGGAAGAGAAACATTCTCAGAAGATGGAAGTGGGGCCATCTCAGAAGATGTGAGAACAGATACTGGCTTCATTTTAAACTTCCAGATATGTGTGTTTTGATACTTTCTGGTTTGTTTGTTTTGTTCTTGGATTTTTTGCTTGTTTGTTTGTTTTTCAAATATCCACACTTTCTGCAGTGGTGGGCTTTTGAAGCAAGGCTGTTGGTTCACATATACTTGGGTGATTTAGGTCTGATGTTGGCAACTTAATATTGATTGCCCTGGTCGCTTTTCTCCACTTCTTGGTTCTTCCTCAATCCATTGTTACCATCTTCCTTTTGACCTCCCTGACCCTAACGCTGTTTCCATTAAGAAATTAAACCTAGAAAATCTTCTGTGTCAATTTTACTCAGTCAGAAGGGGACATGATACATGTAAACCTACTGAAGGTACTTAACAGCAAAAACACTGGTAAAGCTTCCTCCGCCCACAGCTCTCTTTCTTCCCCAGGAATTAGTGGTAGAAATTTGAAGCCAGGCAAGGCAGGAGGGCAAAGAAATTAGTATTAACACTGATACCTTGAAAAGCTCAAAAGCTTGCGGAGACTTAAGTCTTTCAGTTGTTCTCTACAATCCTTTCAATGCCTCACAAACAAAGCTCTGGCAGTGTCAGAAGAGTAATCCTGCTAGGTTCTTCCTGCATGTCTTCTCCTTGTTTCTTTTGGTTTCCTTGACCAAAAACCGACGTGGTGAAAAACACATTATATGATGGGCTGCTGATCAAAAAGTCAGTGAGTGATTTGACCTACTATTCTGTATGAAGGAGAAAGATGAGCTGTCTCCTCCTGTAAATATTTACATCCTCAGAATCCTGATAGAGGGTCACTGTGAGTTGTAATCAAGTAGACAGCAATGGTTTTAGCTTAATTTTGCTTGGATAATGCCTTCTCCCTGTTTAAAATTTCTTTTTCCCCACTAAAAAACACACTCTAAAAACCTGCGCCTAAGTGTTTACCTCAGTTTATTCATATCTGCCCCAGATTGAAAGTAGCCAAGATGTGATTAAATAAGTGACTGGATAAACAAAGTGTTGTATATTCGTACAGTGGAGCTGCATGCATCAGTAAAAAGTAATGAACCACCAGGCCATGAAAAGAGATGGAGAAAACTTCAGTTTATACTGATAAGTGAAGAATGAAACAATTTCCCAACTCATTGTCATCAAGTCAGAACTGACTCACTGCTGGCACTCCACCGGGTTTCTGGGGCTATAAATTACATGAGAGGAAATGAATTACCCTCCTTTATCCCACAGAGAGGGCTGGTGGATTTGAACCGCCAGAGAGGCCCACCCTTTGGGCGAGCAGCATAATTCTCCAAGGGTGATGCCACCAGAGCGCAGGGGAAGGAAATCAGTGTGAAGAAGCTACAGACTGGATGATGCCGACTCTGACACTCTGGAAAAGGCAACACTATAGAGATAGTGAAAATCAGTGATTGCTGGCTGAGTGGGAAATCAGAGGAGGAGGAGAAGAAGGTGGAACATGGGTTATTTTTAGTTAAATGAAGCTCTTCTGTATGCTACCATAACACAGGACATTATACACAGGGACACAAGACGCTATTCATTCTACAAAACTCATAGGACTATTCAACACAGTGTAAACCCTAAATGGGACTATGAACTAGAACCAATAATAAGGTATCAGCGTTGATTCCTCATGTGACCTACAAAAGTAAGATGTTAATAGTCAGTGAGTAGGGGAAGATTATTTGGATACGGGGTAAAGGGTAACTGCCCTTTTTGCTCAGTTTTTCTGTAAACTTAAAATTCTTCTAAAAAATAAAATGTTAAAATAAATGTTAAAAACCCTACCACACAGTAGACTTAAGAGATTGTAAAATTGTTCCATGAAGTGAGATGGTAAAGGGAAGAGGAAGAACTTTAAGTAGGGTACGTGAAGAGGATTCTTGTTATCAAAGGCTGTGCCCTGAGACTCAGGAGTCGACGGAATGTGACTGGGTTAGGCTGTCAGTTATTTTCCCTACAAACCAAATGCAAAGCAACGAAACCGAATAGCTATAATAATGGGCCTACAGATAGTCTGCATGAAAGGAAACATTGTCAGACTCCATGTGTAGGCAGCCCTAAAGAGAGGGTAAGGCTCAGTGGTCCATGTGTGACTTTGGACTCTCCTTTGTAGCTCTGAAACCTTAGGAAGACACGCCACCTCTCTCTGCCTGAGGTTCCCATTTCACAGATGAGAAACAGAGTTCGTAAGAATACATGCTTCATAGTCACATGGTGAGGATGGGTGGAAGGTCTGAGTGGCACAAACAGTAAACACATGAATTACAGTGGATAGGTTGGTGGTTTGAATCCACCCAGAGGCACCTTGGAAGACAGGTCTGGCAATCTGAAGGGTCATGGCCTTGAAGTTGTCCTGAAGCACAGCTGTACTCTGATATACATGGGATTTTTGTCATGAGTCAGACTCAACTTGACAGTGACTAAGCAAGACCTTTAGAACTCAGCCTAATATCCATTGCTACTTGCTGTTGCGTTAGCTGTGATCCATGGCAACCCCACACACCGTGGAACTAAAGCTGCCTTGCCCTGTGCCATCCTCACAATTGGAGATGAGGTCACTGCCCTCCACAGGGCTTTCCTTGGCTTCTTTTCAGAAGTAGTTTGCCAGGACTCTTTTCCTTTGGGGAGTTATGGTGGCACAGTCCAAAAGGGGTGCACTGCTAAGCCAAAGATGGCACCTCTCCAGTGCTTCAAACCCGCCATTGGCAACCTGGGAGGAAGAAAGGCAATCTCCTCCTGTATGATTTACAGTCTCTGAAAGCCCACTGGAAGGTCAGCTATGAGTTGTTTCAAACTTAATGTCAATGAATTTTATGTGGTTGGTTTTTGTTTTGTTTTGTTTTATTCCTAGTTCATCTTTAAACCATGCAGAGTTCCATTGCTTTGTTCTGACAGCTTCTTGGTCTGGATATAGATTTCATATAAGCATAAGTAAGTGTTTCTGGAATTCCCATTCTTCTCAATGTCAGCCATATTTTGTTATGATCCACATAGTTAAATGTCTTTGCGTGATCAGTGAAGCTAAGATAGATATTTTTCTGGTATTCTCTGCTTTCAACCAGAATCTGCATATGCAAAGCAAATCATTCAAGAACCTGAAGTTTATGATTGGAGGAAGACTTATCAACATCTGGTGTTATATAGATGCTACAACCTTGCTTGTTGAAAGTGGGAAAGATCTGAGGTATTTCCTACAGAAGATCATGACTGCAGTCTTCAAAATGGATTACATTTCAACATTAAGATAAAAATCCTCAGGACTGGGCTAATAGGCAACATCATCATAGATGGAAAGAAGATTGAAATTGTCAGTGATTTAATCCTCTTTGTATCCACACCCTTGATACCAGTACTACCCTTACTTATAAGAAATACTCTTGGTACCAGCAGCCAGGATATCAAGAGACATGTAGCATTGGGCAAGTCTGCTGTTAGAGGCCTCTCCAAAGTCCTGAAGAGTAATGATGTCAGTTTGAAGATTAAGGTATACCTGATTCAAGCTCTGTTTCCCCCCAATCACCTGTTATACATCTGAGATTTGAACAATAAATAAGGATGACAGAAAATAAAAAGAGATACCTTTGAGATATGGTGTTAGAGAAGAATACTGAATATCCCGTGGACTGCCAAAAGGACAAACAGATATGTTTTAGCAAGGGGTACATCCAGAATGATTCTTGGAGGCAAGGATTACAAAGCTTGGTCTCACATACTTTGGGCATGCTGTTAGGAGAGGCTATTCTCTGGAAAGGAATATCATGCATGGAAAGGAGGAGGGGTCAGTGAAAATGAGGAATACTCTCTTTTGAGATGGAATGACAGTGACTGTAGCAGTGGGCTCAAGTGTGTCAGAGATGATAAGAACGGCATAGGATAGGTTATGTTATGATATGTTATTCGTAGGGTTGCTGAGTCATATGTGACTCAAGAACACTTAGCAATAACAACAATATGGTCTCTGTGAGTTGAAATGGGCTTATTAGCAATAGAGGGGACTTGAATAGATATCCTGTGAGCTTTTCCAGATGTAGCCTAACTCTTGAGGGGTCATAAGCTCCTAGATCTTATTTGCATTGTAGCACATTTCCAATTTCAATTGAAGGAGTGATCTTTGTTGTTTTTGTGTACTGTTGAGCCTGATCCGGATGACACAGGAGAAGATTGTCCTTCCTTCTCCAGCAGAGCATCAGGTGGATTCAAATTGCGCACTTTTGAGATTGCAGCACAGCTTCTTGCCACTAGGCCACCAGAGTTCACTAGGAATGATCTTTCTGAGGACAGACATGGTGGTTTCAACCTTTCTTCCTCTCACCCTGCCTTTTCCTTTCACTTTCACTTTTCTAGCCAGCAGCAGCAGCATCAGAATCTGGTTTTGAATTAAAAGGACAATTGTAGAGGGTAGACATTTCATAAAGCTGGCCTATTTCCATTATGAATAATCATGAAATTGGGGGTGAAGGAGAAAGGTATCTTACATTTCAAATGATAAAAGGACCATGATTCATTTTTGGTCTCTTTATTAAGAAGCCTAGTCTCAGATAATTTGCAGCAAAGTTTTACCCTGAAGCAACTTTCCTCAGTCATGTTAAATTCATGGGGCAAATCCTCATAGGAATTAGAACTGAAAAATAGACAGCTTTAATAACGAACATGCTGACGGAGAGAGCCGGGAGAGGCAGGGCGCTCTAACCATTTAGGGGGAAGTGGATAAGACGTTACTAATAAGCTGTGCTATATTTTTATCTTACCGTTTTCTTCATCTGAAGGAATAGTGAGATTCACTTTAAAATTTGGAATGATGATCTGACAGGTTTCGTCTCTAGGGCAAATTATTAGCAAGGGTTTGATTTTGCTCTTATCTTTACTAAAAGCGGAGGGCACATACTTGCTAGAGCCTAGGCGAGGCAGTAAAGTCTATGGGTAAGAGCGCTGTGAGCAGAAATGTGGAACCTGCTTACTTCTTACTCTCTTTCATGATGTTTTTTTGACACTGATCTTATTACCAGGTAGGGGAATGGCTTGGAAAGACCTCTAGCATCCTACTCCTTATGGGCCCACTAACCCTTAGCCATTCCCCCACCATCCTAACCACAGTCTACTCACCCAGCTACTATATATTATAGTTTTCCCAAAGTGTCCACTAATTTCCAAATACATTTTTTAACAAGCCCCCTCCACTACACTCTCTCTAGCAATTCTTACTCATCTTCAAAATTCATCTCCAATGTGACTTTCTTCCAGAAATCGTGCCAACATCAAGTGAAGTCAATGAGATACTCTATTCTTTCATAGGCCTAGTCCCTGCATCTATTGTGGAATCTTAGATTGGAATGATTAGTTACAGTCTCAAATCCTACTTGAAGTCCAGAGTGGTCAGACTGACTTCATCTCAGAATCAAGAGTCTGACTTCCTCTCAGACATCTGTACCCTCTAGCCAAGAGTTTCTCAAAAGTAGCAATGTTAATGTTTAGGGCATGAAACATCTTTGTTGAGGGGAATGTTCTGTGGAATGGAGAATGTTTAGCAGTATCTGTGATCTTCACTAAGCAGGTCCCCAACCCTGGGTCACAAAAGCTACAAACCTTTCTGTTAGGGCTAGAGCAGTGGTTTTTGACTGGAGCATTTTTTGCCTCTATTTAAAAGCATCTGAAGATGTAGGGTATCTGGTTGGTAGAAATCAAGGATACTTTGAATTGTGGTGTTGGCAAAGAATATTAACTATATTATGGACTGTAAGAAGGACAAACCCATCTATCTTAAAGGAAATGCAACTAGAATCTCTTTAGAGACAAGGATGGTGAAATGCCCAATTCTGGGAATGGAAGAGGGTTAGGCAAAGAGAGGAAGGTCTAGGAACAAGAAGGAGTTTACACGGTAACTGCAACAATGAGCTTGAGGGTCAGGCTCTCTGATCTATTGCTAAAGAGTCACAATATGTAAGCATAAATATGTACTCAGAAGCACACACACTCATACATATTGTGACTCTGTTCACAATTGTTGTGGTTGTTGATTGCTGTCAAGTCAAGCATGACTCATAGTGACCCAATGAACAAAACACCTGAAGCCTTTCTATAACTATTGACATTTATCAGTTCATAGAGTTTCCAGAGGCATGTTGTTTAGGAAGTGGAGCTGTTGAATATCCACTGAATTAAAAAAAAAAATCAATGCATAAACTAGTGAGTGGAGGATTACTAAATCAATGAATGAAGATCTTACTGTGTCTTGTACAAGGACCCCGGTGGTGTAGCAACATGTCTGGTTATTAACTGAAAGGTTGGCAGTTCAAGTCCACCAGCCACTCTGTGAGAGAGAGGTGGGCAGTCCTGACACAATGACTGCAACAGTGGGCTCAAGTGTGTCAGAGATAACAGGGAAGAAACGGGAGAGGACAGGGTTCAGGTCTGTTGTTCACAGAGTCTCTATAAGTCATACACTAACAACAAGTTGCACAGATTCACGGCCTTATTAGCTTGATGGAAGGTTGCTATGAGTCAGACTTGACTCAATGGCAATAGGTTTTGTTTTCTAGTGGCTTTTGCACACTCATCAAATTTTTGCTCCAGCAGCTACGTCTCCAAATGTTGCACTCTGGCTCCACTCTCCTCCCATGTTCTCTCACCCTCTTTCTCCTCTCCCAAGGCTCTTCCACACTTTATTAGTTTTTCTTCCCATCACTGCAAATTCTGCTTTTACTTCAAGACTTAGTCTTCAATTCACCCAAAACGATCTTCTCATTCTCTAAATATAAATATTTATGCAGTTTTTATAAAACGACAAGGATACATGTATAATATGGTTTTAGAGGTTTGCAGGGTTTTTTTACTTCACAAATCACATAGGTATTTTCTTCTCAGAACAGTCCTTGATAGAAATGCTTACACTTTTGGCTCTTTTCTTCTTTGGCACTATCTCAAGTTTTATGAGAAACAGACGTTTGGCCACTGCCTGATGCTCATTTTTCCACTTTTCAAAAAAAGACTGGTGGTTGTGTTAAAGCTGCACAATTTATGTGGTTCTGAAATACTTTTGTCTAGAACAAGAATAGGGCTACCTCTTTAATAGCTTTATTTTCCCTCCCCCAACATCTGTCAAGCAGATTTTGCAAATATGGATAAAAGTGATTTGCTATCATTTAGGATTTCTGTGAAAAGATATTACGACTTTCAGTAAGAATAGTACATATTTGTTGTTGTGTACTGTCAAGCCAGAATCAACCTACAGCTGACCTTCTGGTGAGTTTTCAGAGGCAGCTAATTGCCTGGGAGGAGACTGCCCGTCATTCTCCCATTGGAGCAGCTTGTGGATTCAAACTGTACGCCTTCAAAACTGTAAAACAGCTTCTTGCCACTAGGCCACTAGAGCTCCAAAAATTAAAAATAATAATAAAAAAAGTAAATAGGATTAACATTAAAAATGAAAATTAATTTCAGTTGTGCTCATACTTCTTTTGGCTTTTGAGGGATTGCTTTGGCCAATTAATTGTGTGGGTTTTTTTTCCCCTCAGTGTTTTCAACCAATGGTTGGTTGCATCTGCAGATTCAGAACCCATGGATATGGAGGTCCAACTGTGACTATATATGTAAAGACATGCATCTTCTTAGAGTTCTATTAAAGCGTTAACCCATTCTCTATATATAGTTGTTTCATGTTAGTAACTGGACTTAGTGAGTCTGTGGTATAATCTGGTTAATGATATGCTTGCTTCTTATCCATCAGTTGACTTGACTTCCATCCATTCACCCATCCATCCAACCATCCAGCTATCCATTCATCAGATAGCAACTTAAGGCTACTGTGTCTCTCCAGTCTGAATATTCTATGATCTTTGAATATTAGTATTAACTCCAGAGAGACAATAGGGTATACATTATAAATGCCAAGCACATTATACAGCTAATCTGGACCACTCATGGTTTAGTCAAGTCAGTTATAATCCCAGTTTACCTAGAAAGTGCTTAGTAAGTGTGCCAACTGAAAAAATGAGTTAATTCTTGGAAATTGGTAAAAAATTGACTGTTCAGTCAGGTACATACAGTAGAAAATAAACTCTCCCCAATTCTCTTCTCCTCCCCCTTTTACAGACTATCTACTTCCTCTAACTGCTACACATAATGATCAGTTACATATATTATGTGCAGTGTTCACCACACCACAAAGCATTTCCTTTGTGACACACATTAGCTCACAGTGGTTTGCTTCAGGCAGTGAGGTCTTCGCAGCCGGCAGCTAGTTAATAGTGACCTAGTCTGTAGCTGAAAATTGCAACCATGAGGATCAAGACTCTTGCCTGCCCCAACTAGTTAAAGCGCTAGCAGCCCTGGCTGTGTGTTTTTAAATTTTTAACTTTCCCTTCTTCTCCAGTCTATTCCAGTGCTCTTCTCAATATTTATGTTTCATTCTACCCCATTTATACCTACCATCCAATCTTAGAACCAGAAACACAGATGGGTGCTAACAGGGTGAAATGTTCTACTCAATTAGAGCCAGATTCCATAAAGATTTAAACAAATTTTGTGTGTCAGATATAATTAGATACCAGTCATGACATTATCAACCATTTTATTCTTAAGCGAATAAAACGGGCTTATGTGACAATAACCGTGACGATACAAACACCATGCTTGCTTTAAAATCTTTATTATCCTGAATATAAAAGACAGAAGTCCTCTAGGATATAACAGAGTTCTTTTTATGTGGAAACATTATTTTTTTTACAAGTGAAAAAATAAATACCTCTTGGAATAAAGGCTTATATGCTAATATGTGCCATAAAAAAGTAGAGTTTTAATATTTGACAAAATGTCTGTGCAAAGAAACAAATGCATAAACACGTTACTGCTACATTAAGGCAATATGAAAAGTATACTCGGAAATCTCAGTAAAGTGACAGTGTAGGTTTCTAGCTTTATCTTAGCTAGTATTGCACCCGGTAAGGTCATCTAGGCTTCCCTACATCCTAGAAAACCCACTAGCTGACCAGCATCCAAAATGCTCACGTAGGAGTGGAAAATATGTTTAAGAATATGGAATGAAAAAGAATGGGCACACCACCCCAAACGCATAGAGGGGACAACTGGAAGTTAATACTTAGGCTTGTACCAAAGGGGAGGGGAGGAAGTATATAAAGTCTAGGATACTTATCATAAGGCTGAAAAAGGCTTAAGGGTTCAAGCTAAAGCAACAGCACAGGTGAGCCTGGGAGAACTAGCGAACCACCATGCTTTGTACATCATGAAGCTTCACTGCCCAGAGAGAGAATATGCTCTCTCGCTCTAATTGTAACACAAGCTCTTCCACCAAATCGAGAGTTCCTAGGAGTGTTTGACTACTCCACGGCAATCTCAGAAACAGACTGGTAGTTTACAATGAAAATATGGCAGAGGGTGATGGGGAGGCGAGAGGCAGAGGAAGCCACTCACAAGTCATCTGTCTCCTTCTGGGTCAGAGTGACTGAGACTTGACCACTCTGCCGTCCGCTCCCTAAGTCCTGAAACTGGTTTCTACATCAGTGCACCTCCTAGTCATTCTTGAACGAGACATAAAACCAGAAGTGACGTAAAAACAGTGACTATTCCTATTAGAAAATGTTCAGAGATCCATGAACATACCAAAAAACCCAGTAAATTCTTAAAATGAACCCTTAGAAAATTTGCTGCAGATAGGAAACTTACCTCAGGACATACTAAGCAGATTTACAACAGAACTTTCTCAAGGGTGCTCAGGTTTTGGCTGCGGTGCCATTTGACTGGTATCAGAGTGCATTTTACCTACTCCTCTACGTACTTGACCAGAATAGAAAGGAAAAAAAAGTCCTAGGAATGTGTCGATGTCCCGGAGGGATTCCTTGTCACCACCAGGGGAGTGACTGCTTCTAAGCATGGAGATGTTATTGCAGTGAGGAGTGGCTGTGGTTGTTGGTTTGTTTTTTTACTTTAAACTTCATATGGCAAATGGATGTTGAAACAGTCCTTTTCTTCACAATCCATTATTTTTAGAGTTCGTAACAGTGTAGTTCATGGCAATGTGGCACGTCAGTTAAATGCACAGCCGATCAGATTATGGTTAGGTTGAGAAGACTAGTGTGGGTTGGAAGATAGACGTGCTGAACATGTTCCACTCGGGATCTGCAGACTGGGCAGGACTGAAAAAAAAAGTCACAGTGCCTGTTAGAATACCATCTTGCCCCTGTGACCTCAGTGTTCACCCCTGGTCCATATTACATTCCAGGAGATAAAACCTGAATGCCACAGAGTTAAGTCCCAAGCTTGGCAACCCTAAAGGCTGAAGAGAACTCCCCCAGAGGATTTCCAAGACTGTAAATCTGCATGGCAGCAGACTCCTAACATGTGGTCAGGGGGTTCGAACCCCACACCTTTTAGTTAGAAGCCGAACGCCTTAATCTTGATCCCACCAGTACTGCTTCCACATTATATAATCAGCTTTCTGAATAAGGTTGCTTGGGATTAATTCAGAAGTGTTTTCTAATAGCACTGAATGCATATGCTTTATAAAGGACTAAGTATAAAGAGTGAAAAGAATAAATGGATGAAAATTGGGGTTTTGGTTAAGCAGTGTGAGAAAAGCCACTACTGGATCCGTTTTCCTCTGCAGGTTGTGTTCCTCTTTTGTCAACAGATGACCACATCTGAGGCAGTGACCTAAGAAATCCTTCCTGAGGGTGTGTGCCTGCCTCAGTTAACAGATGCAGGCTATTACATGCCATGCACAGCCAGCAAATGTGGCTCTGTCCCTGGTCACAAATAAGAGGTCTACATTCCTAGCTGGCTTTTCAGCAATCATGGGTCCCCTTGTGAGCCATAAGATGAGCCTGAGTCATACATGGTGAGAGAAGGAGAGATCCATAATTGCTCCAGAGGCAGTAACTCATCCCAGCAAAATATCTGACCCTTGGTAGAGCGTAGGAATCCTGCTGACCCACTGTGAAGCCTGAAAAATAGTTCCACTCTTAGTAGCTTCTAAAGTACTATTAGTAGCATCAGGAGCCCTGGGGACACAGGGATTAAAGACTGTGACTGCTAATTAAAAGGTTGGTGGTTCAGAACAGCAGCTGCTCCACAGGAGAAAGACGAGGCAGTCTGCTTCAGAGAAGATTTATAGCCTTGGAGACTCTCTGGGTAATTTCTACTCTATCCTACAGGGTTGCTGTGAATGAGAATCAACTTGATTCTTGCTGTGTGTTTTGGGAAAGGAAAAGGTGCTATTTACGGCTGGTTTTACATAAATCCAGAGTAACATCTGGCAAACACTTCCAAGAAATGGAGATAAAAATGAAAAAAAAAAAATTATAGTAAATGGGAAGGTAAGGTATAAGAAAGGAGAAGTTATTATAGTAAGCTGCTTTTGTTTTATTTTATGTGTTTGTTGCATTTAAAATATCATTACAATTAGTTTGACTTGCCAAATCAAGAGGCAGCTAGAGGCATATGCAGTAATGGAAGGAAATTAGTCATAATCACCACAGAATAAACAACCCACCCTTGGCGAAGCGACTTAACAACAGGTCCCAAATCTAAGTCTGCCTTCTCAAGTGCTTTAAGTAAATGAGACCATCTTCCAAAGGGTCAAGTCAGAGGATGTGACACAAAGCGGAAGAGGGTGCCCTGAACTCTGGTTCACACACCTCATTTCCCCAACTGTACTGTGAGATTTCCCAGATCTTAGAGCAAATATGATTCAGAGAAATTCTACTTTTGAAAATAGCCATTGTGTTGTTAGGTGCCCCTGAGTCGACTGTGACTTACAACCCTCTAAACTACGGACCTGAATCTTGCCTGCAGCCCAGGCCTGTCTCTCCATCTCTGATGTGCTCAAGGCCATTGGTACAGTCACTGTGCTGACCCATCTTGCACTGTGTTGAGGGTGTTCTTCTCTTTCACTTACCCTCCATCTTTCCAAAACAAGTCTTTTTCCAAGGAAGGGCCCCTCCTAAAAATGCATGCTAATATAAAATGCTTCCAAGGGCAACACCTTGAAAGACACTGAACACAGTGACTCGTCTCAAGTGTAGACAGAGGATGCTCAACTGTAATCTGAGTGAGCTGCATGCCTGACACATGTGTAATAGCCAAGGGCCAGCCGGCCCGGGGGCCCACTCACCTGGAGCTGGGAGGCGCAGCTCTCGCAGCACACAGTGTGGCCGCAGGGGCAGAAAGTGGAGTTGATCTCCTGGGCACAGCACACCATGCACAGCATGGCCTCCTTCAGCTTGCGCAGCTTCTCCTGCAGGGCGCGGGTCTGCTGGCAGCTGAGCCCCTCACAGCTGTTGCAGTTCAGGTTGCTGTCTGAGGACTTCAGGGGGGACCCTGGAGGGCTGGGGTCGCTTCTAGAAACCAGGTCTAGCACACCAGCATTATACAGTGCCCGCCGGGCGTGGTCATAGACTTCCTTGGACGTTCTCTTGATATCAAAGACATACTTCTTGCCGAGGTTGATATTTTCATTCAGAAACAAGGATGCCAAGTGGCCCTTCAGGTCTCGGCTGTACTGCATCATGACAGCACTGGTGACCGTGTCACACCTATTGGGGGAGAGGAGATACCTGTCTCTATTAGGCATAAAAACACCGTTGTGAAAGGGATGCTTGTGTCAGCAGGCATCTGATTTTCTTGTCTGTGTGCTTGAAAGGAAGTCCTTCCAGATTTATGTGTTAAACATCCAACGATTCTACTCTGATAGTTTCTGAGCATTTCCCAAGTGCCTCTGATAAAGCAGTAGCGAAAAGCTACCTGCTTCTCTAGGGATGCAGATGAGCTACAGAGCAAAGGAGAGTTTTCTTTGAAGTCTAGTCTTTTATCTTAAACATTTCTACACGTTTTCCATTCTGCTCCACAATCTGTGTCTATTTCAAAATAAGAATGGTTAAGGCTGCCTCCCAATTAAATGCCTCAGCTTTCAGTTTCCAAATATTTGAGCCCAATTACAACTCTACTTCAAAGCACCCCTGGCTGAAAGGAGAGTATCTATATTGTTATTTAAAAAAAAACCCTGATGAAACAGGAGTAAGGAGGGGAGCTTTCTTGGAGAATGATGGCTCCTGTGAGCTTCCTGTATACAAATGGGAAAAACAGCGGTGGCATGGGCCCAGCCACACAGGGTCACTTTGGAGACAGAAAATGATGAGGAGAGGTACAGGAGGTGAGCAGGAAAACCTCTGCAATGCATACGTGTGAGTTTTCTGGGGAAGGCAGGACTGTGCTGATAAGGACTCCACTGTGAGAACAAATGTCTGAAAGTAAAGCTCTTAAATTCTATGAAAGACTCATGTAAGTGGACCCAAAAAAAGATATGAACTACGCTGTTCCCTGGAAATCTCAGGACTGGGTGCTTGGGGCACGTACCTGTAGAAGGCGTGTGTTTCGGTGACGGCTCGGTAAAGCCCGCTGGCTGCCCTGGTGCTGATCATCTTAAACAAGAGCACGATGCTGTTTCCAGACTCCTTTGTGACGGTCAAGTACACGTTCTTTCCTGACTGGGTGGCCATCTGTACCACTGGGTATGCGATCCTAAAAGGTAGGGAGAAAACTGGTGTGAGTCTGGAGGTCTGACTAGAGGTAGGGGTCCTGTAACAGGCAGCTCATTTGCTAGTGACTCAACAGTAAAATCACACACTGCATCAAGGGAGACCATCTGGCCACTACGCTCCCTGGATGACAACCAGGGCAATTATTGTCCAATCAGCTCTGACTTGTGATGACCCTGGAAGTCACAATAGACCACTTAGTCACTGGGCTTTCAGTGGCTGACATTTTGGAAGTGGACTTCTAGGCCTTTCTTCCAAAGAGGCTCTGGGTTGACTTGATCCATCAACCTTTCTATTAATATCTGAGTGCTTTAACTGTCTGCACCCCTTAGATTATAAACATACCTTGTAAACAGTTGTGTATAAACAGAAAGATGTGCTGGAGCAAGTTTTGTGTGTGTGTGCTTGGTTCATAGGTGAAAATGAAGTTTGTATGGCAGTAAATGACTTATCTGAAAAGTCATTTTCATATTAACTTATCAGTTAATACTTATTTATAATCATGATTTTTAAGTGAATATTTATAATAATTATTTTTAAAGCCGTTAAAGGGCTATCAAAGTTGGAAAAATTAATGTACCTGCAAAATGAAATATAGTCTTCCTTAAGGAAAACTATATTTAAATCCTTCTCCACTTCCTATTTTCCTGATCAATGCTTTAGAAGGATACACATAATAAGACTGGAGGGATAAAATGAAGGCTTGGGTTACCTATTAATTGGGCTGAAGTCATCTTTGCAGATAGAGATTCCTTCGGGTCCAACACCAATAAGCAGTCTCTGTCCCTCGCTGTCCCGTACTGAATGCCACTCGATGCCATAATTCTCCATGGCTGACACAATCTGCAAAACCTGGTATTCTGCAGATGCCTGGCTGGTCCCCTCTAGCTCTTTATGCTTTGCAATAATGCTGCAGGACACCAAAAGGGTGGAAAGTCACTCAGAGGTATTAGCTTGTGAAGTTGTTTGAGAAAAGACTGTGTGGTTTTAGGAAAATTATGTGTAATTTTAATGAGCAAATTACACTGACAGTTGCCTATTAGTTACAAAAATATTCTACAATAATTCTAAGACATCAGTCAGAATGTTACTTATTAAATAGTCAGCAGAAAAAGACTTTTTGGAGTATTGGGCCAGAAATAATTGGAGGAATTATGGAAAATACAAAAAAATTTACACAGGACAAATTTACCTTGGAACTTCACATGCATTGTGTAATGTAATACAGTGTTATAGGGGATAAAGATGGTCAGTGTATGTCTGTGTCATTTACATCTTCTAAAAACCTGCTGGAGGGTTCGTTACGAGTTGATTTCAACTCGATGGCAGCAACAACAATAACAGTATTATATGGGATTTACTTGATTGCAATGGAAAAACAATACAGGATTTATTCTGTTATTAATCGCAGTGGACAGCCTTTAACATGGTCCTCAATGATCACTTGTTCCATAGTTATCCAAAGATAAAGTCATTCACTAAAGATCTGTGGTATGTGAAAATGGAGGATGACCACATCATATCACAAAAAAGAGGATGATTTTCTCATGACATAAATGCCAAATCATTGATACTCAAGGTCCAGCCAAACTGACACATAAATCTTAACCATCCCAGCCAATGTTATTCTTGTCTTATACCCCACTGGTTACTGCCAGACTCACTTTATTAATGTACAAATCAGTCAGACAGTAGATAGTTACTACTGCCATACATGAGAAATGTCAGATAGTAGGTGTATTACATTCCCATAACTGTAGGTTCGCTTTTAATGACTAGAAAGTGCAAGAAATGATGGCATGTCACTGCTGAAATTAGGTTATGAAAAGCCTATGACTTGCATCTTGAATGTTTGCTTTTGCTCAGACTGTTCTCTCTGGGGAAAGCCAGCTTCCATGTCATAATTCTGAGGAAAGGCCCATGCAGTCAGATCACAGGGTCAGTCAGCAAATCTGAAGGTGAATTTCTCCTTAGCTGATCCGTCAGGTGAGATGGGAAGTCCACCAATAGTGCGGCTGGACTCTCAATGAGAAATCTTGAGCCGTGCACCACCTAACTTTCCCCACATTCCTGACCTACAGAGCTGGGTGATAATGTTTGTGGTTTGAAGCCACTAAATTCTGGTTAAGTTGCTATGCAAGAATGGTTAACTAATACGCTCATATTATCTTCTTGGTTTAATTCATGCCAGTAAGAAAAGACAAAAGGATACTTACATTTACACCGATACCTGAAGGTATAGCGAACTTTGGTTATTTAGTGGTACGGAACTACACTGCCACTCAAAGGTTCACTAAGGAATCCACTAGCTGTTCTGCTGGAGAAAGATGGGCAATTTTCTTTTGTGCAATTTGCTGCCTCTGAAAACCCACCAGACAGTCTGCTATGGATCAGTTCCAACTTGATGGTACACAACAAGAGTATGAAGAAAGCATAACAATATACGTGATGCTGTTGTTGTGTACCATCAAGTCACAAATGGCCCATATCTGATGCTCTGGCAGGTTTTCAGAGGCAGTTAATCGCACAAGAGGAAACTGCCCGTCTTTCTCCTGTGGAGCAGCTGGTGGATTTGAATGGCATGCCTTCAGGACTGCAGCACAGTTTCTTGCCACTAGGATTTATTTTCTCCAAAAGTCGTGTGTGTGGTGTTTGTGTCTGTGTGCGTGCACACACGTGTGCATTTATACCAGTTATACAGTATTTCATATAAAAGCTTTCAGTTGTGTGAATTCCATTTTGAGTTTCTTGAACGAAAATTTGAAAATGGCTGGTAAAATTCTTCAATGGCCTGTTCTAGACTTCACAGATTATCTGTGCATGCTACAGGCTCATTTTCTCCTGGAATTTTTATAAACTTGAGAGATCCAGGGTGACAAGCCCTAGCCCCCTGCAGCCTCACCTGTTCAAGGCGGCGCTGGAGAGCTCCTTGGCACACAGCTCCTCGTAGTTGTACTTGGCAGTGTTCTGGTTGTAGTCTCCAAACTTGGTCTGGGCCAGGAGGGCATTGAGCTCCACCGCCTGCTCCGGGGAACACTGGAGGTGGCCCGCCAGAAGGGCCTCCTTGATGTGCAAGAAAAAGATGTGCCTGGAACCAAAATACCAGGCTGAGGTCAGAATGGGGGGCTTCCTTCAGATCTCAACCCACCTGATGCTTGCTTTTAAATAGAAAAAGCAGAGCAATTTAAAAAAGTTACCCTGGTCCTTTGAAGCCATCCACTTGTGTTACTTTGGTTACCAAGTACTTATCTCAAACATCTGACCCACAAGTTAATTCCAACAGGATTTGATTTATCTAAAATACCCAACATAGAAATAGCTTCTTAATGTGCAACCAGTAAAAATATGCTAATTGGTCAAGAATGAAAAGGTCACCTGAAAGTGCCCATTAGTAGCGAGCCCATTATTAGAAGAGAAAGGGGCAACATAAGTCTCTGGAATATATATTATATATTTCAGTATTTGATCTAAACATGATAAATAGACTGTATTCACTCATGGCATCTTAATCCAAACAAAACAGATCTTATTAAAACAAGATTAGTAAAATACAAGGCACATATTTTAAAATAATTACAAGCAAGTTTTGGCATTATTAATTTTTTACAAGAAAGCAGCTTAATAGTAATACTTTTTATGCTCGTGTAGATTTTGAAATAGGCTTTAGTAATTCTGAAAAAGACAGATCCTCAACTTTATTCAAATGACCTTTAAACCTCCAATTTCAGCTCCAACTTCTCCCTGTAGAGGCATATCTGACTCTAAGGGTTTGTGCTGGGGTGTCCACTTGGCTGGTTCTTGGGTGCCTCATTCTAAACTGAACCCATTCTCTTCCTTCTCAAACACTACTTTTTCTCCCAGCAAGTACAGATGCTGTTTTCCCCCTTGTGGATTCACTGCTGACTCTCAATCCCATTTCCACCTATTTCATGTTTCTGAAAACCTTGTAAATCCAGTTCCGTTCTTTCCATTTTTTAACCTCCTCCGTCCTACCTGCAGTGGCAGCTCGGTTGTCAACGAGCTGACAGTCGCCTTGGAGAGGATTGCTCTTCCCCCAGACTCTATGCTAATCTGTCTCCCGCGCTGCTCGCTCCTAGCATAACTTGTCATGTGTTCTGCTCAAAAATCTTTCCCATGACTCCCACACTGTTAGCATGAAACCCGAGGTTCTCTGTAATCAGGCCTCGGCTGCCCAGTCCCATCCCTGATCATTCCTCCAACCAGTATGCCCCAGTAAACATGCCTCTTCCTGGAAAACTAAACCCACCCATGCCTGTGTTTTATTGCTCTCCCTGTGTCCTGAAGGCCGTCTGCTCCTCCTCTTTCACGTTGGACCTTTGTCTTTTACAGGACTAATCTTTACCCCTGTATCTCTACGTCCACCCAGAGAGGGTTTGCAGGATCAGAAGGCTTTGCAATCTCCTTTCAACAACTCAGCCACTGAAAACCTTAGGGAATACAGTCTAGTGACACACATGTGAGGTTGTCAGGAGTTGGAACTGACTCAGTGGCAATTGGTATGAAATTTAACACCGTCTAACTCCTGTCATAGGGAGCTCTAGCAGCCTAGAAGTAAGGAGCTGTGCAAACCCGAAGGCATGCGGTTTGAATCCTGCTGCTGTGCAAAGGAAAGATGAGCAATTTCGTCCTGTGTGATTTATTGTCTCTGAAAACTCACTGGAGCGTTGGCTAAACATCAGTTCCAATTTGCTGGCACATAACAACAACAACAACAATAACAACTTCTATCAATTAGCAGCTCCCTATAATTTAAATTCTGGGACCAATCTTAAAGTGGACACACAGCAGAAAGCATCATAAATGCATGCACAAGTGTATACAACTGGTGATTATATCCCAATCTTTGTTTTATAAAGAGGCGTGATGGTGAGAATTTCAAAATGTTAGGAGGAAGAGATCCATGAATCTTTCTTTAACTAAGAAATGTTTGTTTCAATTCAATGGCTTTTTTTTTGTTTGCCTTTTACAGCATTAAGGTTTAAAAACATAAAATCCTGCCAAACACTGATTTTTATCTGTATTCAAAGCCCCTATACAGAAATTGCAGAAAGAGTACATAACAGCACTGCAAGAAAGATAAACATGGTTTTTATTAACCCAAACATCTGCTAGTCTTTAAAGTATTCCTGACATACTGTTAAACCGAGAAGGGCCCCCACTGAGGCAAAGAAATAATCACAAAAATAACGTGTTTTACAATAGTTATCTGAGGACTGAAGTTTAGATTCTCACAAAACCAGTATCATAATATGAAAAAGCCTTATAGATCACCATTTGGTACATTTAATCTTGGTTGATGTACCACTAGTCTCTGCATTCCACAAAAGGGCCTGTTACCAGAAAATGAAACTATTAAGAAGGTATGCTCACATGAAAGAAGTTCCACGCTGAAATACTTTAGGCATGTCACTACAAAACCCCCTCAATTTAATTACTGCGTATGTGAAAATGTCTCCTCAACTTGTTTTCTAATTAAAACTATACACAAATTTATTAAGTACAATCTTTAAAAAGGCCTGGGTATGTTCACATGATGGAATATTATGCAGCACTCAGGAGCAATGATTTTAAAAAATCACTACATAACTTGGAAGAAACTGGAGGGCATTATGCCAAGTGAACTAACTCAGTCTCATAAGGACAAGTAGTAAAACGTGTATAAGGATCTAAGGTGGGAACAGAGGGATAAGGGTGGGCAGGGGAGAAACATAGGGCTGTACAATCTGATGATTGGGTCAGGGGGAGGGATAAAGGAAATTGGAAAGATTCAGCAGGGATCTGGAAAGACAGGACATGGTTTAGTGGTGATTGATTTTATAAAATATGATGAGTAAGAATGACTATGAAACACAATGTGGTGTTGTTGTTGTTGTTATGTGCCGTCAAGTCGCCTGCGACTCATAGCGACCCTATGTACAACAGCCCTAAACTCCGCTCTGTCCTGCGCCAATCGCACTGTCTCTGATACTCCCACCCCAATTATCCCAGTCACTGAATCAATCCACCTCATAGAGGGCCTTCCTCTCCTGCGCCGTCCCTCTACCCTCCCAAGCATGATGTCCCTCTCCAAGGACCGGTCACAACATACATGCACTTTGTATGCACACCAGTGCAAAATTTAAAAAAAAATTAAAGAAAGGCCTGGTAGCTCATGAGATACCAACCATATGGTTGGTGGTTTGAACTCATCCAGAGCTCTCCACTACAAAGACCAGGTGATCTGCTCCATAAATATTGTTGTGTCACTAGGTCAATTCTGACTCATAATGAACCCACAGAACAGAGCAGCACTGCCCCTAGTGTTTTCTAAGTTAAAATATTTATGAGAGCAGATTATGAGGTCTCTTCTCTGGGGAAGCGGCTGGTGGGTTTGAACCCCTGATTGTTTGGTTATCACTGTGCTAGTAACAGGGCTCCTCTCGTCTAAAAAGATCACAGCCTAGAAAATCATACAGGATAGTTCTACTCTGTCACATGAAGTTGTTATGAGTTGAAGATAACTTAAAGGGCATTGAACAACAACATTTGCACAAGAAAGGCTTCAAAATTGACCCACTTTCTTTTTCTAGTCTACCGACCCTTACACTTCTGAAGAGACAGCTGTCAAAATCAAAGACAAAGAAGCAGCAACAAAATTGAAACAGGTGGTCAGCAGCCGGAGAGAAATACTGATCCCCTCTCAGCATGTGGATTAGAGTTTTAAAAGGCGGGGAAGGGAGGGACAACTGGCCTATTCTCCATGACTAACTGCACATTCAAGGATGGACTGCAGACAATCCCTGTACACAAGAAAAACCCTTATCTTCACTGTTTACATAAACTTTCTGATAGGACTCCCACATCCTGCAGCTTCAGGGCTCTAAAGCAACCTTATCATTTTAAGTCAATAAATATTTGCTGCTGTGTAGTGCTTCTGTATCAAACCATATGCTAAGTTTATAGGGTGAGCAAGTCTGACAGCTCCTTTTAAAGAAGAAAATGAAAGCCATTTGTGTTACCCATCAATGGCTCAGCACTAGACTACTGGTTGAAAGGCTGATGGTATGAACTTGATGATGAGCTTCTGCAAGGACCCAGGCATGAAAACTCTAAGGAGTGGAGGGGGGTTGAAATGGGTTGGAATCAACTGAATGGCAGCCAACAAGAGAGCCTTTACAAGTGAAGGAAAATTCCTAACTAAAATAGCTCTTGTATCTCCTGTATCACCAAGAGATAAGCACAATGGAACAGTGATATAAAAACCACCCTTTCTATCTGTAGGCTCCATCCACATGATCCTCCAAAGAGAAAGGGGTGAAGATGGCAATGCTGGAGACAGGTTTCTTTCAAGGCACCTAGTGAGTGTCACTATCCAGAAGCCATGCCTTCGACGTCAGTATTTTCTCCTGCAATTGATCCCTTTAACCACCTAGCCTGCCCTGTGGATGCTTCTCCTCCCTAATCTTTTTTTTTTTTAAGTGGGCATAAGGTTACTAATTTTATCAAAACAAAGAGATGGCCTTAAAGAAGCTATACCTGCAGTGAACTCCTTACTGGTGATAAAAAGGATTACATATCTAATTCCATATTGGCTACATACTAGAATCACAAACAGAAAGAAAGCCTGAGGGAGGGAAAATGCACAATTTTTTTGGTCCTAAGCAAATGTCTGTGACTACTCACTACAGATGTAAGCTCAAATTGCATTTTCTAAATATTCTTCTGAGTATATTTTGGAACTTCATGCTTTGCCTTCAAGTTTTACCCAGTTACTAAGAAAATAGATTCTTTAAGTATGGACTACATTTGAGGCCGAAAGTAAAACATTTTTCTTAACTCATACCCTTCCATCTCGGGCACCAATGAATTAATATTTACTGTTAGATTATGGAAAACATGTATCTCTTTAAAAATATGCTGCTAGAGTTATGTGCTGTTAAGTTAGAACAGACTCATTGCTGACCTTTAGCAGGTTTTCAGAGGCTATAAACTGACCATTTTCTCCCAAGAAGTAGCTGATGGCTTTGAACTGCTTGACTCTGAGTTGGCAGCACAATTTCTTAGCCACTAGGCCACTAGAGCTCCCTGCTAAACACAAATAAAGAGTTGTTCCTATATACTGTTGAATCAGAACCAATTCAGAGCTGACTTTCCAGCATGTTTTCAGAGAATGTACATAGCACAGGAGAAGACTACCTATATCCACTGGAAAGATCCAGTGGGGACCTGAAAAGATGGGGTAGTGGTGTATTCAATTCAATGGGGATTAAGTTTATAAAACACAATGAGAATGAAGGAAAGTGTGAAAAACACCCATAAGAAAGAAGCAAAAGCCTGTATGCAAGTCAACTGGGAGCTACTGATCTGTCATTGTGATTTGGTTCCTTCAGTTACTGGTCTAAGAGGGCTTCCTAGTGACATAATTTTGAAGAGTTTTTATAACAAAAATTAAAAACAATTGTAATTATACACACAATTCAAATAAGCCAGTTAGCATGGTATAGATTCTAACTCATGGAGAACCAATGCATGTCAGAGTAGAATTATGCTCCACAGGGTTATCAAAGGCTGATTTTTTAAAGTAGAGTACCAGGTCTTCCTTCGACGTACCTCTGCATAGACTCAAACCATCCATGTTTTTGTGGAACACGGAATTAGTTTGTACCACTCAGGGACTCTTGAGATTTAAAATGACCAAAACACTTTAAAAATTAATAAGTACCCATTTTTTTTAATCCAACAGAACAAACTCTGAATTACCAATGTGTGTGTGTGTGTGTGTGTGTGTTGTGTACTGTAGTCAGAACCGATTCTTAGCTCACCCTCCAGTGGATTTTCAGAGGCAGTTAATCGCACGGAAGGAGACTGCCCATCCTTTTCCTGTAAAGCAGTTGGTGGGCTTGAACCTAGTGTCTTTGGGATGCAGTGCAGCTTCTTGGCACTAGGCCACCAGTGTTCCCTCTGAATTTTTATATTATGTTATATTATATTAATTATATTTCTGTGATCATCTGTATGCACACTTGCATCCAATGAGTCAATGAACTATACCAGTTTATCTTAGACCAAAGTCTAACTCCCAAGTTTTATTTTAAAACTATTAAATCAAAACAGAATTGCCACAGAAATGTTTGTTTTTTTAATCTTAAATTCCAGTGAAACAAAAATTGGATTAAGATGGGTCACAGAGCCAACTGTAAAAGCTAAAGCCATAACTCTTTCAAAACTGAATATAGAATATCTTTATGACTTAGGAAAAAGCAACTTTTTTGGACACAGCCAGTAATAACCATGAAAGGGGGGGAAATGGATAAATTAAACTTTACCAAAATTAGAAACATTTACACATCAAAAGGCATCAAGAAAATCGACAGTCACAGGGAAAATGCTTCCGAAAATGTATCATAATATCTGTGTCTGCCAGAGGGCCGTTACCCAGGATATTTAAGGAATTTGTGCAACCCAAAGATGAAGACAATTCAAGAAAAGCTGGTAATGGTTTGTATAGATACCTCAAGAGTTAAAAGGACGATTGGTAAATGAAAAACTGTACAACATTATTACTTATCAGAGAAAATGCAAAGGTAGAGTACTACACTCCCTCCAGCAGTTGGCAAGAACGTGGAGGAAATGGGTCCTCATATGCTGTCAAGGGGAGTAAGTACTTAAAAAAAAACAAACCACCACCTCCCTTCTGACTCAGCTATTCCATTCTTAGATATTTATTTAAAAGAGATGAAACCACATATCCCAGAAAGAGACATGCAAATAACATTCATGGTAGCTTTATTCCTAACACTTGGGAAGCAAGTATTCACCAACAGAAGGATGGATAAACTAGGGCATTTGCAAAATGGAATACTATGCAACAGTTTAAAGAATCACCCAATAACATTGCTGGATCTCCTAAAGTTCTGCTAAATAACCCAAGCCAGACGCCAAGAATGTGCACGGCATGATTCCACTGACACAATGTTCCAGAACAGGCAAAACTAATCAGTAACAAAAAAAGACAGGAGTGTGTAGTGGCTGTGGACGGTGGAGTACTGTCTAAGGGCACAAGGGCATGAGGGTATATTTGGGAGTGACAGTAATGTTCTAACTTTTTGGTTAAACAGACATAGTAATGTGTCAGAACTCATCAAATGGTTCAATTGGGATTTTTGTATAGGATTACATGTTAATTTTAACTCAAAAGAAATAATATAATTGTTTGTTGTTATGTGCCATCGACTCACTTGCGACTTACAGCGACCCTATGTACAACAGCCCTAAACGCCGTTCAATCCTGTGCCAATCTCGC